>NC_056737.1:652228635-652528635 GCF_019279795.1 Protopterus annectens
TGACATCTTTGTCTCAAGAAAGTCTATCACATGCCTCAGCATCCAAATCAAGCACCATAAATAGAATTTTATTTGCACATTTATATGCATTGATCTAGTTGTCATTTAATGAATTTGTACTCAGAATCATTCAATCTTTCAGAAGAAACCAAGGGGACATAGCTCCTATTATTACACCATAATAAGTAGCTCATACACACATATATGGTGCTGTATGCATGCATCAAATCTGAGTGCATCTAAAGAACATTTTACACTGATGTCCATGCCTCTCATCTGTTACTGACTTTGCAGAACATTCCTGATTTTGCCCTATCCATCACCAAATATCTGGTTTTCTGGTAAAGCACTGATACACAGTCAGCCATAAATTGCAGACATTGCAGTTTTATACTTCATATACTTCAGAAAATTCAAGTTGATGCAAAATGTGTTTTTCTATTAACTAAGTGACTCAGAGAAATATTTATAGATTGCCCATTATTTCACCCCCCCCCCATTTTATTTTTGGTTTTAACCAGAATTATTGAACAAAGAGGTCGACAGCTATATTGACCTCTAATGTAACAACTAAAACAGCAATGTCATTCTTAAGAGTCTGTTCTAAAAACTAGACAAATTAAGACTTAAGTACTTCTCCATCCACCTGGACTACACAATGAAAAATCTTGAATGTCTCCTATTTTACGTTAATAGAAGCTCATCCTTTCTTATTAAAACCTCTAGAACAGCCATGTGCAAAGCAAAGGCATTCTTCTCTCTCAACTTGAATGCAGCCTCCCCCCATAGCTTCAACAACAAAAGCAAATTACACACATATTCAAATAATGACCAATAAAATCTGTGGATTTATCACCCAGTCCAATGAAAAATGAACACTACTGCAAAACACTAAAAATAAGCAAAGGGGTGATTTTGTTCTAGATTCCCATTATTCAAATTCCTAGTTTATCAGATGTTTTCTCTGCTAGAAACTGAACTGATTATACAGCCTTCTATTTGTGGATTCAGAAACCAGGACCTCTCTGCTCCTACAATGCAACCCCCCCCAACAAATAAATTCCATTGAACAAATCACTACACTAGGTCCCAAATTTTGGGAAAATACTCCCCCACAAATAAAAGACATCTCCTCTTACCTTAAATTTAGGACTCATGTAAAGGCCAACCTTCTCCCATTATCCAAACATCATTGCCTTTGTTTCAACCACATCACCTAACCAGAGCTACATCACTGTGCTTTGCCTTTCAGTAAATGATCTTATTATACCTCATATAACATGTTCTAGTATACCAATCTACATGTTTTCAATCACATTATCTTTTACTTAACATAGGGTGGCCATGGTGGTGCAGCAGTTAGCATTGTCGCCTCACAGCAAGAGGTTCTCTGGTTTAATTCTCAGCTCGGGTGCCTTCTGTGCAGAGTCTGCATGTCCTCCCTGTGGTTGCTTTGGTTTCCTCCCAAAGACATGATCCGCTGTGGCGACCCCTAACCAGGAAAAGCCAAAAGAAGAAAAAACGATCTTTTACTTAATATAGCTTCTCCTTCCAACTACTCACAATCTCTGATATACTTCATTCCACTCAACTATCCTGTCATTTCTTAACACACAGCTGTAATTATCATACTGATGATAATGTAAATTACAATCATATATACTCATTACATTTTTATTACGTAATGATTGCATTTCCCAGATCAGTGGTTTCACTATATTCTTGTTTTCTCTCATTAAATGCAGTTTTGACTATCTTTGCATTCCTAGGCTAAGACTGAAAATGGTCACTTTCAATTAGTGTTCCACTATGGAAAACAAATAATAAATACGCACGTATTAAATGAAATGTTTTGGGCTATAGTCTCCTTCTGAAATAACACAATATATAAAACTAGAATTACTGGTGCTGTATGCAGATTCATATTTTAGTTTTAAGACTTAACCACCTGATTATATAACAATTCCTCTCCTTTCTTTATTCTTTTCTTTGTGTTAATTATGCAAGTTTGCAGGCCATTGCAAGCTCTTCTTTTATTGCTCAACCATATTCACCCTTGAGATTCTCCAGACCTCTCTTATCTCTCTGACTGAATACCTTCTCACTGATTTCACTTCAGCTTTCCTGGCATATATTTATATATCAACCCAGTAAGAAAGGAAAACTGACCCTTGTCTGTGGATTGAACACAGGACCCCTCTGCATTCCATGTGGTTGCCAGTGTCTGTCACTGGGCCAACAAATAGTCTCTATACAGTCAGGTACCCGGCTTCCCCCCCAAGAGAAAATGTTTCTCCTTTCAATTAGGACATTACCCTAATGGTGATTTTTTTGAACACACAAGGAACCAATGTAAAACAAATGAGTAGCCTGGAATAGTACTGGCAAATCAATGAGAGAGGACAACACTGAGCAGTGTCTGGGGATTGAACTCATTACCCCCCTACCACCACCATACACACACACACACACACACACACACACACACACACACACACACACACACACACACACACACACACACACACACACACACACACACATTCCATGTCATTGTCCCTGTCACTGTATCAACAAGGAGTTTCTAGACAGTCAGTTACCCCTAGTTTCCTCCAAGAGCAGTTTTTTCTCATTTCAGCTAGGAAACCATCCTATTCCTGTTTTTTTTTTAACACTAGCATCCAGTGCAGAGCAAACGAGTAACCTAGTAGCGTAGTGGTAGTCATAAAATGCAAGGTAACCTCTACTCTGTTGTATCACTGATGTCACATATTTTGCAGTATCCATTTTCAACAGTGGTCAGTGTGGTATGTGATGATGGCTAGTTTTGTATCCCAATGCTTAGGCTTGCTTATTTATTTATTCATTTACTTATTTCTTTATTTATTTATGCATGCATGCTTTTCCCACCACTCTACCCACCTCTACATGCAACAGCATTATTATACAAAATGGAAATGTATGTTACTGTGTCTGTGGTTTTGCACACTTCTTTCTACATATCCACTCTTAACAAAAGACTTTGTGTCGGACTATTAGTCAATCCCCTTCTCCCCAAATTGTTCCATATGACCTTCTGTCCAGCATAGCCAATAGCTTTTCTCTGCTATGATGTGATGTAACTTGAGGTCAGAGCATGAAGCATAGATCATCATTAGATTTTTTTTTATATATTTACTACCGAGGAGGGCTTTTGTAAAACAGAACATGCTATCTGAATCCTTCTGTTTGCCAAGACCAGAAATCTCCCCATTTGGTTCTAACTTTAAAATGCATTATTTTCCTGTCTAACACAAGTTATTTTAGTAAATGAAGTAATCTGAGAATAATTAAATAGTTGTTTTATTGCTAATCTTTACTATATTAAATAGTACTTGTCTTTTAAAATGTTTTATTATTATGTTCATGATGGTATACTGACAGCAGGGTCTATATTATGTCCGCAAAAAACCCTTTCAGCTAATGGCTCTTCGACGAACGATAACCAGTGAAATCTAACTCCCATAAATGGCCATTTCAGTGAATTTTTTCCTAGGGGGAAAAATGCTTGGCCATCATCGGGAATATGCCCTTTTCCCCACTGCAGTGTGATCTTGGAGTTTGTATATTTAGTTAGGGGGGGTTGTGGGGGGCACAGTCTCCAACATTATGGGGTGTGGGGGTTTGAAGAGTTTTACATTTTGTCTGGTTTTAGGATGGCCAAGCATTTTTTCACCAAGGAAAAAATTCACTGGAATGGCCATTTGAGGGAGTTAGATTTCACTGTTTATCGTTCAGCAAGCAGTTGTTCACTGAAAGGGGTTTTCGCACACATAATATAGACCCCTGACAGCATTAATTCTTTTGTATACAGTGAACATTTATGTTCAATAATTCAAAACTTTTGCAATGTTTTCCTGCTTTTATTGTGTGCTGTTTAAACTCGTCCTCCCCATGACTGAGGTCATGGGTGAATAGGTTCCTTTGGGTAATTCCCCTACTTGGTATAACAAGCAAAATTTAAAAAAATAGAAAAAGAAAAAAAATAAGGCAAGCATACAAATCAAAAAGTCAATCAATCAGTCGGTCAGTCCAATCAATCGGTAAGAAAAGAGTGCATCTGTAGCTGTTCATATCCTTTTCTTCTCCAATCAGTCCTTTGACACTAAATCTAACAATCAAAATCAGGTTGTATATACTTTGGGCTTACACAACACTGTGGAAAAATGCAAGATATACAAATAAATGCATAGAACTACTAGAAGACTTATTTTAAATTTAACGTGATGGTTGCTGACTTCAATAAACATATATTAATAACTTCTCTCACACCTTGAGGAGGGACAATAAGTTATCTCTGCTTAATTTTCCACTTTATTTATTTATTTTATTTTATGTTATTTTGAACTGTGTAAATAAACTGCTCTCAGTCCCATTTCAGACATGATGTGATCTGGGCCAAGACAGCACAGTTGTGAGATGCATGTTTGTAGGTCAAGCATAAATAATGCAGAAAGAGTCTGTAGGAGACTGGGAAGGGAGGCAGGGTTTTTAGATTACTTGAATGTCACTGGCATTGTATTCTTGAGGCTTTTATTAGCATGAAATCTCTGAGTTTTTTCATATTGGTTTAGGTGTTTTGACAGCTGCATGACAAAGGGTATACATATTCTTGTATGGACTTGATCAGAAATGAGTAGGGGGAAATGGAAACCTCTTCTGAACAAGAGTAGATGACATTAGTGATCAGTTAGGTGAGATAGAAGGCTTTCCTAATGACATAAGAGTTTGCTATCTGTGAAGATGCCTAGATCTTTAATGACATTGTCCATTCTGGATCTTTAATGACAATGTCTATTTTAAGGAAGGCTTTGTTTATGGGGTAAGTATGGAAGAGTTTCTGTTTCTCAAAAATTATGTTGCTACTTATTCCGGCATTGAGGTTAAACCGTGATTCTGACTCCATGAGTTTTGCCAATTGAGGTCACTCTAGCATATCATAGTGTCTTCAGTTAATATGTTGATAGTTCCAAGCTTGCAGTCTTCCACAAACCTGGTCAGTCAGACAACATTTAGAGAAGTAGATGCTAAATAGAAGTGGCCCCAAAATAGAGCCCTAGGGTATACCACTTATGACAAGTCTCTTAGAGGACAGTGTGCTATTAACTCGAATAGAATGGTGTTTATCAGTGAGCTGGCTGTCATTCCTTGGATTGCATGGGGATTTATAATGAGATTGACCAATTTGTCAATGATGCCAGAGTGAAGTATAGTTTCAAAAGACTTAGCTAAATCAGAGTAAGCTGTGTGCGTGGAGTTATTCTCATCTAGCGGCTTTGTGGCAGTTTCAGAGAAGTCAGCTATGTGCTATAGGAATGATTGCTTTTATAAAGCCTAGAGATGGTCATTTCCCTTTGTCCCAGTTTGTAAGGTTCATGATGTTCTACTGCATAACGATGCAAATGATACTGTTGAGACTGATAAGTCTACAGTTGCCAGGCCCATGGCGGAGCCTGTTTTGTGTAGAGGAAATGCTTCAGTTGTTCCGCGTGCTTCTGCTTTTTATTCATTGGAGACACTGCTGTGGACAAGTATAAAGGTGTTTTCTGATAGGGTGTGTTTTATACTGAGGAAGAATGTTATTTTGACCCACAAAGGTATTGAATTTGGTCTTGAAGAGCACTTTTAGTATCTGCTCAGAAGTGATGGGGGTGGTAGGGACTAAATACTTTGTACTGACAATTCTGGAGCTAATAGGTGGGAGAAGTTGACATCAGTTTATTTGTATGACTGCTTGCTATATACTCAGGGTTTGAGTGGCTGATGCCATTAAAGATAAACTTGATGCAACAGTGGGTATTATTTCAGAGCTTCATTTTATAATTAAAGAATACCTTGTGGTTATCATTTGCTGTCATAACAATGTTTAGTTCATAATTATCTCTGAAGCATTTGATCTTGCTCCTGGATTGTTCGTTAATCCTCTTGAAGATGATTATAACACTCATTAAGTTTGTGTCCTATTCTTTAGTCTTATGATTTTTCCATTTACTGTAGAGTTTGCTTATAGCAGAACTCCATGAGATGGATTTGTTTTAAGACTTAGGTTTGCATTTGTAGTGCATAGAAGTAGGAGCATTTACACAAGAACTGAGATGGCAGCATAGATTTGAGATGTAAACGGTGATATAAAGACTGGCAGATTGTTGACCCATAACATGTTATCACTGATTGCAATGACACTGGCCATGAAGAATTCTCTTTGGACAGGTGCGTTTGTCGATGGGCTGTAATGGTACCATATGGAGAATAAAACAGCAGAATAATCTGACTTTACCACTGAGGGTATGACAATGTGCGAGGAATGGATTTTCAGGTGTTATGGATGATTTATTGCAGCTAGCTAGGATGTGGTATAAGGACGTGTTTACTAATATCGGGATATGAAGAACAATGAGCTCATTGTGTTGGTTGATTAGTCTACAGGTGATAGTATTTTAGATAAAGACAGGCATGTCACTACCAGCATTACTGTTGCCTAAAATGAGGTTTGGGGAGAGAAACCAAGTAAGGAGAGAGTACTGCTTTTTCTGGAAGCAGGTTTCAATGAAATCACAAATAACCATGTTTTCTAGAGTTAGAAGGCCTCATATGAGGACATTTTCTTACTTAGGCTTTTAGCATTGAGCAGAGTAACCTCATTTGTTCATTCATTCATCTATTAACTAGGGTAGAAAACTAATCCAAATGGATGACTTTCAGCATCAGCCTAGGAATTAAAAAATAACACAGCTGACATATTTAAATGGATGTAGGCATAGTGATAAATAATGATGAATGCTTTACAAGCAGGCTATCTGCCCTATTACAAAAATGTGACTGAAAAGCAAAGATTAGTACTTAAAGCTTTAAGGTTCACAGAACTAGCTCAACATGCAGCATGCAAATGTAAATTATCAGAATGCATACATACATATTTAGGTTCATAGGTTCATAGGCTGATACTAGGCTATCTGCCCTAGGGCATTTATAAGCCTAGCCAGAGTGTGTTTGGCTTTTGCCACCCTTTTAGATTAGTTGACTGTGCCTCTGTATAGTAGGTCACAGAAGGTAGCCATATTAAGGTTAGTTTACTGTACCTCTGTCTAGCAGGGACACAGAAGGGATCCCAGGGGTAAACTTACGATCTCCCATCCACTCGTCAAGATTTCTCTTGAAGAGGGTCAGTGAGGGGCTCTGCCTAACATGGATTGGGATTTTGTTCCAGAGTGAGGGGAGCCTCTGGGATATGAATCTGTCCCTACAGCATGTCCTATTTATTTCTGTGCTGAGTTTCAAGTCCCTGGAGCGTGTAGCCCTAAGGGATTTGGATTTCCTGAGGTGGAGCATGTCCATTAATTCTGGGTTGGACATGGCTTTATACGTCAGACAAAGATCGCCTCTGAGTAGGTGGTATGCAACTGAGTAGAGCTGAAGTTTCTTTAGCCGAACTGCATAGGGCATCTGTTTCAGTCCCTTGATACTCTTGGTGAGGTACTTTTGGGGTCTTTCAAGTTGCTGCAGGTGCCGGGTAAGGTACATCTCAAATGGGGCATTGTATTCAATTATGGGCCTGATAAGTGATGAGTAGAGGGGCACAATGACCTCTCTTGATCTAGATGTGAACCCTTTCTTGATAAAGTGGGCTATATAGAAGGTCTTTCAAACCACTTTGGAAACGTGATTGCAAAGGAGAGATTGCTATCTACTTGGGTCCCCAAATCCCTAATTACTTCTTCCGTACTTAATGGATTACTACCTATGTGGTAATTTGTGGGCACTTTGTTTTTCCCAAAGGGGATGACTATGCACTTTTTGGCATATAGCTTTAGGCCATGGCTCTGGCACCAGTTATCCATCTCTGTGAGACCCTTTTGGAGGATGCTTGTGCCAGCCGGAGAGTTGATCATGGCACCCAGCTTGTAGTCATCTGTGAACTTGGTCAGCCATAGTCCACCCATGTTAGCCTGTACCTCAGAGAAATATATACTGAACAAGAGAGGTCCCAGGACTGAGCCTTGTGGGATGCCACCTGTAATTGGTTTAGAGTCTGACATGGCACCTGCAATTCTGACCATGTGGGTTCTATCCCTGAGCCAGTTTGCAACCCATTTTGTGACATAGGGGTTGATATTTAAGCTGGTGAGCTTATTTATGATGCCCAAGTCGGGTATTGTGTCGAAGGCTTTTGCGAGGTCCAGGTAGGCTGTGTGGACTACCTTCCCTTCATCTATGGCTTTGGTAACTGTTTCAAAGAAGTCGACCAGGTTCAAGAGGCAAGATCTGCCCTTAACAAAGCTGAATTGGGTAGGATCCAGTGTCTGGGCATTCCCAATGTCTTTGTTTATGATTTCCATGATGATATGCTCCATAGCCTTGCAGACCAGGCTAGTCAGGCTTATAGGGCGATAGTTTCCGGGGTCCGTTGTGGCACCACCTTTGTGGAGTGGGACCACTGTTGCTGTACGCCATTTCTTGGGTACATATCCTGTAGTAAGGCTGAGATTGAACAGTGACTTTATGTGAGGGTTTAGTTCTTCTTGGAGCTCGTGTAAGATGCAGCCCGGGACAACGTCTGGTCCCATTGATGCTGTGTTTTTTGCTTTGGAGAGGGCAGCTTTCACCTGTGCATCTGTGATCTCAGGGAGGCTACACTCTGTTGGGACAGACATTTGCTCTTTTGGGGGGGAAGGGGGGAGAAGTTTGCACTGAACCTTTCTGCCAGGATGTTGGCAATGTCTGTGGATTCAGTGTATTTTTTGTCATTTTGCACTAACTCAGAGCATATCTGGGAGTTGCCTCCCGGGTTCCTGACATAACCAAAGAAGACCTTGTGATTATTTTTAGTGTCTTGTGCAATTTTTCTTTCGAAGCTGGCCTTAGATGATTTTATGAGGGATCATAGTTTCTTGCTAGTACTGATCAGATATGCCTTCCCTTTTTGGTATTTTGCAATATCATGTAGTAGCTTCCTCCTTCTGTTGTATAGCTTATTTATGGCTGGGGTCCACCAGACAGGTCTCCTGCCTTTGGAGGAGTGAGTCTTGGTTTTATTTGGTATAGCATGCTCCATGCATTCCTGTAGGTGTCCATAGAATGCTTTTGTAAAGGATTCTGCATTGTGGGCCGTATTTTCCACTAGCCCGGGGGCTTTGAAGGATTCCACCTTGGTTTTGAGAAGTGTGAAGTTTGCTTTTGGGAAGTTCTTCACCGTGGTTTCCTTGGCTGGGGGTGGGGACGGAATATGGATGTCCAGTGAGATTAATTTATGGTCTGATCTTACCAATGAAGGGTATACCTCTGGTGTGGAACATAGAGACCCCACATTGGTGATGACCAGGTCCAATATGTTTTCCCCTCTTGTGGGAGTGGTGACCAGTTGTTCCATAGCATTTGAGCTTATAAATTCTAGGAACCATTGGGCGAGGGTGTTGGGGCTTGAGTAGTTTTCCCAATCAATGTTTGGGTAGTTGAAGTCACCCAATATAATGGTGTTTGGAGAGACCTTCATATTCTCCAGTGTTCTCAGGAAAGCTGAGTGGGGTTCCTGTGTTTGGGAGGGTGGTCTGTAGCAGGCTACAAACTGAAAGGCAGTTTTGCCCATTGTTAGTTGCACATGGATGGTCTCTGATGCTTCGTGCAGTGCCACTAACCTGAAGGTGTGGGTATCTTTGATGAATATGGATACTCCCCCTCCTTTTGTGGTTTGGTCCAAGTTTTGGGGCCGAAAAGCATGGTATGAAGTATAACCTGGTAGTGCTGGGGTGCTTTCAGGAGCCTTGAACCAGGTTTCTGTTACTGCACAGATATCGATATTCTCCATACTGAGGAGAGTCTCGAGTGCATGCATCTTGAGATTTAGACTTCTGGCGTTGAGCAGCACTACCCTTAATTTTTTTTCTTTGTGTTGTCTATGGAGGTGGGTTTGTCCTTTGAGCCTTGCCTAAAAAAGGCACTATGGGGGAGGCAAGAGCCTTTGCCAGTATTCGAAAACCCAGGGGTTACAGGTGCAAGCCTTATGTATTTATATCTATACCTATGTCTATATCTATGTATATATCTATGCATCTATATTTTTATTTATTTTATTTTACATTTGTTTACTGGGAAAGTCTGACTGGGCCACTGACTCATTTTTAGGGGAGGTCTCGCGAGAAAAGCTCCATTACAGAAGAATTTAACAAATTGTTTATATTATATACACTTACAAGCATAGATTAAATTATAAAACAACAAGTATTATGGACATGGATGCTTGAGACATAAGTTAAATTACATGAAACAGAAAATTATAATACAATCAATCAATAACATGAATCACATAAGTCAATCAATAGCCTGAATAACATACAACACAGGAAGAACAAGCAGAGGTAATAACAACAGCATCAATTTATTTGGTGCAGACAAGCACGCTACTGAGTACTACTGCAGATCAGTATTGATTGACTTGACATTTCATGCTAATATACACACTTGAAGTTGAGTATTAGGAAGGAGAGAATGGGAAGGGGGTGGATGTAGCTTGATACACTTACAATAAAAGCATGAGAGAGGCCTAGGGAAGAGAGGTTTGTTCATCCAGGCTTAGTACAAGAGCAGAGCCAGTTGTTGGTGAGGTCTTCCTTTAGTAGAAGTTTAAATTTTGAAGAGCTGGTGGTATTGATTATTGTTTGGGGAGTGGAATTCAGTACTTAGATATTCGATTTGATAACAGAGACTCCCCATAGCTATTGCTGGATTTGATTATTTTTAGTAGGACTTTGTTGGTAGATCTAAGGGATCGACAAATCGACAACTAGACTAGATATCTGTATCTATATCTAAATACCTAAAGATATATATATATATATATATATATATATATATATATATATATATATATATATATATATAGGTCTGCTTCACTTGATGGAAAGCTCACTAGCCTGAAACTCATTTCACAGAGCACGCTTGACTGAAAGCTCACTTTACTGAATCTCACTTGACTGAAACTCATTTCGTTGAAAGGTATATGCCCTTTTCCCCATTGTAGTTTGATCCTGGAGTTAGTATATATAGTAAGGGGTGATGCCCCCCACCTATTTTAAACATTTTAAACCATATACATAGATACTGGGCGTTCTTTCATTGAAGGCTGTGCATTAGGCCCGGCAAGCCAGCACGTAAAACTCTACTGCCAATCATTAGCGGACCGGAGTTCTGCTGTGGCGACCTCTAACCGGGAAAAAGCCGAATGACGCAAACAAACATAGATTCTTACAACTATAATGAATAACTCTTTTTAGAATGCAATATATACCCAAACTACGTGGGGGGCTATGGCTCCCACACCCCCAATGTGGGGGGCTGTACCCTCCACCCCCATTACTATATATACTAACTCCAGGATCGCACTACAATGGGGAAAAGTGCATATACATTTCAACAAAATGAGTTTCATTGAAGTGAGCTTTCAGTGAAGTGTGCTCCTTCAAATGTGTTTCAGTCTAGTGAGCTTTCCATCAAGTGAAGTAGACCCATATATATATATATATATATATATATATATATATATATATATATATATATATATATATATATATATACACACACACACACACACACACACATATGGTTTACTATTAAAAGGTCAGCATAGCATTGCACGCCTATGAATTATTTGAACTACAGATGTTCTAATATTTCATATGTGTGCCAGTCACGTAATCGAATGGAATATTTGTGAATGGTCTGTACATTCACAAATATAACGTTCAATTATGTGCAGGGATTGTGGTACACTGCGATAAGGGAAATACATCCCTTTCCTCACAGTCGTGTGATCTCGGAGTTGGAATATATAGTTGGGGGATATGGGGGGGCACAGCCCCCCACAGGGGGGTGCAAGGGGGCTTGCCCCCTGCATAAATGGGATATTAGGTTTCCTAGTTAGGGTGTTACGGGAAGGGTGGGATTGCTGTTAAGTGCTGAAAATGTTATGTTCGACATTTTTGGCATTAACAGCTGTTTTTCGATATTAGGGCCGTTAGGTGATATGTACTTCTGGCGAAACACTTCGCTCATAAGTACTTTTTTTTTTTTACTTTTGAGATATATATATATATATATATATATATATATATATATATATATATATATATATATATATATAGTATGTGCAATTAGGTATATGGAAGAGAAAAGGTAGAAAGGATGATAAAGATAAGGGAAAATGAAAGAAATGTGGGACAGGTAAGAAAGGCAGGCAGTAGGGGCAACAAATTTCTGTAGAATAACAGAATATTGCATGAAGAAAATGAGAGCCTTGATTAATGCAGAAATATCTATTTACTAGGCTGGTAGCCTCAGTAAAATGATACAGTATAAGAAAAAAGAATGAGGATGTAGATAACATTTTAGCCAGTATAAGAGAGCCCTGATGAGATAGGTACAAGCCGTCCATGATGAAACATGACAGATTGTCTTTCATCTCCCTTCAAGCTGAACCCAAATTGGTCCCTCTGAGAATGATACTGTTTACTAAGCTAGTTATTAACACTTGGTCAGCTTTGACAGCAGAGGAATTTTCCTTATACGGTGACATAATTCTCAGCAATGTTAACTTACTGCTCAAGACTGGTTTCCTTCCAGGCTTAGAGACGTACTTGAAGAGCTACATCAGGTTTCCCTTCATAAAGTCAAAGAGAGTGCATCTCATGCCATTCACACCCACACAACAATTACCATATCACATTTATAGTTGTGAGGAAAGGAACTGAGCTCCCTGGTTCTATGGTAGATTCTAGAACCTGAGATGCACATCATTATCGCCTTGTCATTGCACAGCTTTGTAAGTAGTTTACTAGTGTGCCATACTATTGGAGGCTTCTATAACAAGTACGTTACAATAGCGAGTGGACTGCCCTTGAAGCTTGAAGTGCTTGGCCATATGAGTTTATTAACTCTTGTCTGTGGTGGTATGGTGGCAGGTATATTGATATGGAAAGCATGTTCGTGTGTTGCTGAGGTTTGACTATGGTGCACATTTCTGTAGTGTTGTACCTAGGTGGTCTTTGTAGTTTTGGAAGTGATTTTTAGAGCGCCTTAGTTCAGGAAGGCTTTATGTTTGTTTTGCAGTATGTATCTGTGGATGTTAGGGTGAGTATCAATAGCCACCTTGTGTGGGAGGATTTCCTGTAGTTGTATTAAGAATTTGAATCTTTCACATGTGGGCACATTCTGTAATGATAGAAATGGTTATCAGAAGGCATTTTACAGTTTATACACTGCCATCAATGGCTTTCTTTTCTAAATGAACACTACCCCCTCCCCAGAGCCCTGAAGAGCTTTGTTTTCACTGTATCTTAAGGAAGACAGTGGACTGATGCAGATTAGAAAAATGTCTTTTTAACATCTACCTAAAAATGAGTATATCAACCCAGAGGTTTAACTTTGTAGTGACAAAGAAGATGAGAGAGCTCTCATTTGTTATATTATGTCATATGATGAGAAGAGAATTAGTGCTATGTTATGCCAGCTAATAAGAAGCATTGTGATTTGCTAACAGAAACTGTTGCAAGATCTGCTTTCCAGAAATGCATGCTATATTGCAAGGAACAATAGCTGAATGAACTAATTTGGAAAATATTACTTTAAATGTAGAATTGAACTCAATTTTTAGCCTACTACTTTAAACTAGGTAGAAGTTTCTTTTTTTCTTTCTTTCTTTTCTTGGACCAAACAGTAGCGCAACTGATTTATAGAATGTACAAAACATTTGTACTTTTTTGTCTGTGTGGAGCAAAATCTTTCTGAATCCGAACAAGACCCTGAAAATGTTTTTAGTGTGCTGCTGGTCCATCAAACAGGTTCAACTAAAATTCTTCAGAAGTGTCTGCCTTTGTGAATTCTGGCAGAACCCAAGCAGATGGCTCATGGAATGATGTTCTTGGTCCATAAATTCAGGTTTATTACAATGAGGAAATTGATGATGCAGATATGTTTAGACATGCCAACACAACATTATTTTCTAATTCTTCTGAATACAGCATTGTACATGAGTAGTTTCTAATATTTTAAACAGTGTTCTAAAGAGCTTGCCTTTTGAGTAAAACAGGGCTAATAATTTATTTCCTCTGAAATTAGCCCTTAGAACAGATTTTCTTCCCACAAATGCAGCTATTGTGATGTTTGTATACTGAATGTTTTAGTGCAGAGGATATTTTGGATTGCAAATAACTATTATTGTTACAGTTTCTTCCTAGATTTTGTGAACTGTAAACAAAGAACACACATCAAATGTTTAATCTTTAGTTTTATACCAACAAATGCATTCATCTAAGCATGTCATTATGGGAATTACTGTGGATAGCTTTTTTTAGTGTTTACCAAAATGTTTAGTGCTTGCGATCAGAATGTTTGTAGTTTTCAGTAAGGTTAAAATAAGACTGATGAGCTAACCTCAGCTTTTCATCAAAGATTATGAAACTGATGAATTAAATATCTTCCCATTGCAGAACAACCCTCCTAGTTCCTTGAAATTCTAAAACATGGAATTATACCTGAAGAAATAATGAAATTTTGCGATGCTGTTTCTGAACATGCAAACTACAAACTGGAGCTTTATAACTGGCAACAAATTGCATTGTTTATTTATGTATTTAATTAGTTACTTAATTTTACATTTCCTGTCCAGTTAGGTGAGTTGGTTACAAATCTTTCTCTGCTATGAACCAGAGCAAAGGCAGTCACAGAAGCTACAGAGTAATTAGACGATTGCTACAGGAGTAACAAGAACAAAGGCAAACACAACAAATGTAGATCGATTAGACAATTGTTACAGCAGTAACATTTAATTATGTTTATGTACTTATACCTACACCTAGGCTTAAAGAACAGATAGAAACCCTTACCACTCAACTTTCCTTGACTTGTTTTGGCAGAACCTCCCTGATTTTGCCTCTTATTTTTGAGTGTCCCACATAATGTTTTTCATTTTTCTGGTAAATTATTGAGGATTACAGTCAATTAACAATGTCAAACATTAAAGTTTTATACTTCATATATTCAGAAAATGCAAAATGTGTTGATCTATTAATTTTCTATGTGAATTACAGTAATATTTAAAAATGTCCCTGATTCAGGGACTTTGTCTCACAATTCTTTTTCTTTGTTCAGTATTCTTGGTCAAAGAACTTGAAATGTATGCAGAAATCAAAGATGAATTCATGAAACCAAGGGTATGTTAAATTAATAAAGAGTGAAGCTAGAAGTATTGTTGATGGTCGGTGCCATATACTATAACAATAACCCACGCCAAGGTGTGGGTAATGCTGGATTTACCCATGGTTGGTGTGGTTTGGTCACGAGGGTGAAGCCCGAGTGGCCAAACAAAGCCAACCGTGGGTAAATCTAGCATTACCCACACCCAGAAGTGGGTTATTGCTATTATACAATGACATTATTTAAGAAAAAAAAATACTTTTCTGAAATAATGGCATTGTATAATGCCTCCTTGCTGCCCTTCTGCAGCTGTCTGGTATTCTGTGGCAGTTCTGATGTACTGCGCATGCGTATGCCTACACAGTACATCAGAGCTGTGGGCAAAAGCAATGGAGAAAGCAAGATCTCCATTGCTTTATACAAACTGTTTCGCTATGTTAAATGGGTTTAACATAGTGAGACAGCTTTAAAAAAAGCAACGGAGAATCTCCGTTGCTTTTTTAAATCTGTCTCACTATGTTAAACTCATTTAACATAGCGAGACAGTTTTTAAAAAAGCAACGGAGAAAGCAAGATCTCCGTTGCTTTTTACAAACTGTCTTTCTATGTTAAAGGAGTTTAACATAGTGAGACAGCTTTAAAAAAAGCAATGGAGAATCTCCGTTGCTTTTTTTAAAGCTGTCTCGCTATGTTAAAGGAGTTTAACATAGTGAGACAGTGTGAAGCAACGGAGATCTTGTGTTCTCCGTTGCTGTAAAAAAAGAGTTATAGTAATGGAAAAAGTCTGGGCGACCGTACCTTTTTCCATTACTATAACTCTGATTTACAACGTGCACACTGACCAATCAGCATGCACATTTTTGAATATTAATGAAGGGTCATTGTATAATATGAGGGTGGAGTGCAGGGAGTGAGTAGAGAAAGGAGGAGCTATGAAGGGACACAACCAACACATTTATACTGTGGTCACAAGGGGTGGCCCTAAATAGTTGCAAAGTTGGGTGAATTGCATATTTGGGTATGAACAGAGTGCCATACAGCAGGATGCATTTTGGGGAATGGTTTCACTGCTGACAGATTGATATTACAGCAGAGCTGTATAAACAAAAAGGATATCACCTAGTATGAATTGGTAATCTGCTGCTTGATTAAAGGCAAATGCATATTTAACAGTTTGTGCAGCATGATGGCAAAGAGAAAAGGTGGTCTGTTTGGTAATAGCAATAGTAGTAGTCTTATAATGGCATAAGCACTGGTAATTCTGTTGACCTTTTACTTTTGTAAAGTGACAAACTTTGATATATGAAAGTTGACGCATATGATGAGAGGCAAGAAATATTGTAGGACTAGTAAAACACACTGTGCAACTGCCTCATAAGATTCAGGGCTAGTGAAGTTGTGTGGGAATTTTAGTTTATTGAGGATTTTTGAGAAGGATGTGGTGTCTTGTCTGATGCCAGGCTTAAAAAAAATGATTTAGAAACATTATGCATTTTTTCTTCTCTCTTATTATTTTCTATTAGTAGCACATTTGGTCTGAAAATGTGTATTTCCTTTGGCCTGGGAAAGTATGAACTACATGCTAACACACTATTCCTCTCTCCTTTCCACTTCTTTTCTCTCACAGAATTACTGAAAATTGACCCACTTTAGAAACTAATGTAAATGTTTTACATTATACTGTGCTTGTTTACTATGATGTACATATACAGTTTTTCTATGTAACTAATTTGAGCTACTCTGTTATTGTTTACATTTCTGTCTTTTTTGTTTGTGAAATGTTTTGTATTTCACTTAGGCCAAGCCTGAAACTGGTCAGTATTGATCAGTACACTATGGCATTAAATAAATATACATGTATATATAAATTCTGAGAATACAACTTTAGCTTACACAATTGCCACGCTTCCAGTTTTTACTCTTTGTAATCACACTGTGCATCTTACACTGAGACAAATTTACATCCACATTTCATTTAATGAAATGACATTGGAACCATACTTGTCAGAGCTGAGTAATATTATCAAGATGAACACAATGTGTAACAGGAACAAATCAGAAAAATAAATTAGCTAAAATATTCCTATTGGTACTGACGCTGTTTTTCTGTTTCATTATGCAATTCTGTAAGCAAAGTATTACACTTAGTAGGGTCGGCTTCAAGGTTATATGCCATTATTGCTTTGTAGTCAGAAACAGTGCCCCATAATAAACTGTACATCTCTGAGAGCATATAGTCAGTGCAAAATACCGTTGAAATAAGTTCTATTTATATGTGTTCATATTGAATAATTTTATTTCATTCATTTATGCACTGTCTTACTATATACATATTTCAGGTCAGCGGGTGAATCAGATCCTACTGTAGCTCTGAGTGATTGCTAGGCACAGCAATGAATTATGGGTAGGTCTCCAGTCTATTACAGGGTACATTCTCCAAGCTGTCATGCACATCCATTAAAGTTTAGATGAATACTTGTTCACCTATGACATCTGATTGTGAGGTGCAGCAAAACTGAAATACTTGGTAAAATCTACACATACTCATTAAGGACCTGTAGACAACATACTGAAGGTGCCACAGCAGAAAAATTTAAACTGAAGTGATGTGAGGAGGCAACATTAATTGCTGAACTATCATGCAACCCTAATTTGGCCTTATTTATTTCAATCTTACTCACCTCAAAATACAACTCAGTCAACATAGAGTGTATTTTGTACCACGCAGTATGCCACTGAACTCTCTTAAAAATTTATGTTTGGCTTAACATGTTGCACCTACATGACTAGAGTTCACATGAGCTACATTTTTTAATGCTGATCGCAAGTGACCCAAGAACTTTGTATATCTAAAAATACACTGCATACATAACTTTAGCTTATTTACTGAGTAGCTGAACTATAACAGTCTTTAATGGTCATTAGGTCCACATCATGGCAAATCATGATATAATGTTGTTGTGTCTTTCGGCTTTTCCAGGTTAGGGGTCGCCACAGCGGAACGCCGGTCCGCTAATGATTGGTAGTTGATTTTTACGTGCCGAGTTACCAGCCCTGATGCACAACCTTCAACGAAGGTATGCCCATTCACGCATGTCTCCACTCAGAAGACGCTCTAGCTGTGAATCGAACCAGACAGCGTGTGACTGTGAGGTGACAATGCTACCGCAGCACCACCACCGCGGGTACGCAAATCATGATATAATAAAATAATGAAAAAAATAATTTACAGTCCTACTTAGATATACATGTAACTAAAATAATGAAAAATAATTTACAGTCCTACTTAGATATACATGTAACTCTGAATATGGCACACACCATCAACAATACTTCTAGCTTCACTCTTTATTAATTTAATGTATTATTTAAAGAAGGCAATTCTGGGCATATTACAGGTGCTGAGAAAAGCCTTCTTGACTAAAATTAATGACTAAAAATATTGCTAATTTCATGAACTCTAATCATACTGTGACTTAGGAGATGAGTCCATTCTCATTGTGGTATTAGAAACCCAAAACATTTGGAGAAATTAAACCAAGATAAATCATGTATGTGTTAGTAAAAAACAATACTGGAGAGGTCAGTCACTGCAGAGGATTGCAGTTGTTTTGGGAACAGGGCTTCAATATACAAATCCCTTTGTTCTAAGGTTCCTTGTATCCTCTCTTATATTCATGCTGCAACCAGATTCTGGGGACTACAGCTTTTAAGAAAAAAATATGATGCTAAACCTGTATATCCTATTTTGCTGTCAATTTCTCTGTCAGTATATACTACATGATAGGACTTATTTCTGTTTTACCCCATATTATTTTATTAAATGTGTACCTGGCATTCATATTTTTCTGTGAAAATTAGAAATATGTCATCCAAAATTCTGAAATATCCTTTTTTTTCATGGACCAAAAACAACTTTCAGAAATATGTTGCTTTCCCAAAACCTCATTTTAAGTTTGCAAAGCCTGGGGCTGATGAAGCCCCATAGAAATACCATTAGTCTATTGGAATGTTTTGCCTTCAAAATAAACAAAATTATTGTGCTAAAGAATGCTCATAGAATTCTCGAACAATAAAATATCTTTTATATGGCATGATTCCATCTGAAATTAATGCTTGGTGGAACCATTCCATTCAGACATTATGAATAACCAAAAACAAGCCTTTAACATCTAGTGTCACTAGTAAACTCTGCTCAGCAAAGACAATTTTAGATAACTTAGAGAAAAAAATCACAATAATCTTTTAATATGTTTTTTGTCCTAAAAAAGCTTTTTAATTTTCTGTCCACTAAAATTGTCAAGGGTTCCATTTTGGAACCAGAGGATGCAATAATAGATCTCAAAGGGGAATTGTCTTGGTTCTTGTGTACTTTCGATATTCTAACAATTGAAGATATAACTGGCTTTTTCACCCTTCAAAATTCAAACAACTCAGTACTTAAGAAAAGATCATTATTAAGCTGTCCAACCAAAGGTCTATTTTTCCTACAGGCCAGTTTGATTTTGTTGTTAGAAACTTGCCTGCAAAACATGCCATTGTTGAGGCAACCCGATATCTTCCCAGAATAGTCATTGTATTTATGACCACTATGCCACCTCCCTTGTCTGGCTTCATCAGCCTGATGGACTTGTCTGAAGACAATGTTTGAAGTGTTTTTTCTATCCTTTTTAAGTTAAAAAATCACTTATTGAGTTGCTCACATAATTGCCATTTTACTTATTCATATAATTTCTCATAAACTAATATCGGGGATGCAGTGTTGGATTAAAAGTACCAGATCTTTGAAGCATTTCAATACTTCTGTTAGTTACTTTGTGTTACAATGCCAAATTGAGCTTTCTGTTGGGTAAATCTAATTCAGTTAAACTCTCTGGTATATTAATGTCTTTACTGGGGACAAAAGTAAAACCCCTTTTTCAATAGGCTAACAAACTCAGAATCAGTATGTAGGTGACTATACCTGAATATCTTGAACTTGTTGTTGTCAAAAATAACATTTGAAATCATACCTTGTTATATCGCATTTGGTTTCATTACCACTTCTTGCCTTTTTTGCTCATCTTTTTCTAATAAGATGAATATGAGGGTTTCCAAGTCTTCTGTTGACTCCTCAGATTGCCACAACCATTTTGATGGTTCCACATAGAACTGCTCATGGCTGTTATTCTATCCAACCTTTGGGGCAGAACTTGTTCTAAAAAATTGTCATCATAACTGTTTTGCTCATCATTGTGAAGAATGACCTTGCAAGCCTCATGGGAGTAACTAGCTTCATTGTTACTGGATGTCTTTTTTTACTCCTTTCCCCTGGGGTCTTGATATGCTCTTTTACCTTTATAATCCTCAGTGTCCTGAAGAATCTTCATTTCTTTTATCTTCTTAATGTTGCTGCATCGAATACCCACCTTACTGAATGCTACCTGTAACTCCACTCGTATTCTGAGAACAGGAGGTCATGGGTAATTTCCTCCTGCAGTTTTTTTTTTAATATCACCTTCCAGTTTCATCAACTGCCTGTCATTATCCTTTATTAAAATTGTCATAAATTCATACCATGTTCTATCAGACAGATCAAGCAGCTCCTTGTGCAGCAAAAAGCCATGTGCCAGGCCATTTGGTAATCACAAAACTTGTAGCCCCTTAGGCACCCACCAAGCGGAAATACTATCACAAAAAAGCATTTTCTAATTGCAATCCATGACATTTAGGTAACAGTTTTTCAAATTTAGCAATGTTGTCCCTCAAGGAGTCATTGGTATCATGTGCCACCACATGATTCTGAAGGTCAACTTGTTTAACCACTCAGAAAAAGAAAAAGGTTGACTGCCACATACCTCCGTACTAAGCATTTTTGTTTTTGTTGCCTGTATTTGTGCATGGGTTTGTCGATATACTCTTGCCCTTCTCTCCTTCTACTACTTGCTGATCTCACATTACAGATGTCTTTGATTTGGCACCCAATACATTTCCCCTGTATTTATTAGAATCAAGCCAAATAAGGAGCAGGTATTTCATTGGTAAGGGCCTAAGTGCCCACCACTGCAAACCCATAACCTCAAACACATCCTGTGAAGACATCCTGTGAACCAAAATTGTGAAACCAGGAACCAAACTTTGTATGCCAACAAACCAAATACAACACTTCAAAAAATACTGCATGATTACTCCAAAGGATCATAAAGCCTTCATTAGTAGAAAAAGTTAAGCTCTTTCATTCTTTCAATATTCTGAACTTCATTAAAATTTAAAAATAAAACCCAGTTTTTGTCTTTAAATGAAGGGCTTGTTGGTAATCACATGTCAATAAATAAATAAAGAACTGCAATTGGCAAAAAAGGCCTTCTGTCAGCTGTGACTTGTCACTTGTTACCATTTCCTTAAATAAATTAAAACTCTAAACACATTAAATAACATGGAAAGCAGTGGACATATAATAACTAACTTTATACTATTGAAAGCAATATTGACAGAATGGTATGATACTGATTACTGGTAGGGCTAATAATTTTAGAAACTCTTTAAAGGAAATTGTAGAAACTATAAAAGTAACATCATATATTTTTGTGGATAACTGAATGGTCTGTAGTAAAGCTGATATATTAGATGATAGAAAGGAAGACTACAATATCATCAAAATAAAGAACAAAATATAATAAAAATAAATGTAATGCAAGCAGTGAAAATTAGGAAAAACATAGGGTTAAAGCAGAGGTAGATAGGATCACCACCAACAAAACCAAAAAGTGACCTAAGAGTGGTCATATTAGACAAACTAAAGGTAAGCATGTGATGTGGAAAAGCATGCAAGAAGGAAAAAAAGACTTATTAGCAGAATAACACAAACATGTTGTCCTTTACAAATAGTTAACTTGAAGACTTCTTCAGTAATGTTCTACATACCTATTGGCCTTGCTGACTTACCTATAGGAAAATGTTTCTTTGCAGGAGAGGAGCAAAAGTGATAGGCAGTCTGTAAAGGAAGGAATAGAAGGATACAATAAGTAAAATTCAGCTACTTTTAAGTAAAGGGAACATTTTGGAGGTGTAATAGAACTATTTAAGTACCTACAAATTTCATGGAGTTTAAAACAACCAAATTATTCTTATAAAGAAAGAGAATACATGCACAAGAAGAAGCTATTACAACTATAACAGAAATAACAGCGGTCTTAATAAAATGTGACTAAGTATTATTTCAGAGAATGAAAGGAAGTTGCATAAAGAATCCCTAATAAGGCCATTGTTTAAAAAAATGTGAAAGACTTTAACAGCACTTAAGGCAAATGAGTGCCAGTTCTAGTATTCCACAATTTACTTTCTTTCTCTATACTCCATTAATCAATGTCAAGATCTTAGTAGCAGAGTCTATCCCAGCATTCACTGGAGCCAAAGCAACAAAACTAATCCTAGATGTGGTATAGACCCATGAATGTGACTGATGACTGTAGGCTAGCCATTTCAAATGCAACATGTCTTTGGGTTGTGGGAGAAAAAAATATGAACAGCCAACAAAATTGTGGTGTCAGGAAAAAAGTAATTGATTAAATAGGATAGGTAACCTAGTCAGTGGGTTGTGAAACATTCATGCGGTTAGGGTAAATACATCTTCATCTGTTTTCAAAGTATGTAGTTATTTATTCCACTATGCATTTTCCAGATAATATGTTTCAGATTAAATAACTGATGTCAAACCACTAATATCGAGATAACAGTAATTATTTTCCAGGAACATTTAATGAAACGATAATATAAATATTATACTACCTGTCAGCTGTGATGAGCTGGGCAGTGCTTTCTCTCACAGAGTAATACCATCGGTCTTCTTTTTACTACTAAAGGATCTCAAAAATCCAAGGCCATGGAGGACTTTAAGTGAAGAAAAGTACTTTTTCTTTTGGTTCTTCCACACTGTTTTTTCCCAAGCTATTATCCAGTCAGTTACAGTCTTATAATAAAATATGTATCACTCCTTTATAATATGTAGAATTCCCAATGTTCAACCTGGCTGATCAATTGCAAAAAAACTATTGTTCTCCTCCACATGCACCTGAGGGGTTCTCAGTTTAAGTGATGCACATTACAGTGTGGCAAACCTGTCAAACTAATGAAGGCTATAACTGAGCTGAACATACAGAGAATGAAATCAATTATTTCACATTATGTAAATCTAAAACACTGTCTGAAATATGTAAAGTACTGATGAAAAATCAAATTATTGAGCTACGTATATTTCAGTGGGTGTTGTATATAAAGTGTCATCATTAAATACCACTTACAAGTAAATACATTAAATACCATCCATACTTAATCACATTATTTGCAGTGAAGTGGACAATGAAAATTGCAGTCTGCTACACAGCTAAGAATAGAACAAAGTCAGTAACCTCTACATCTTTCAATTTCCCATAACAGTTATTTTACTGTCTTAGACACAACTGCAGAGTACCACAATACATAGTTTTCTCAGGTGATCCTAAGATGCTCTCTCTCTCTCTTTCTCTTTCTCTCTGTCTCTCTCCAAATGTACCAGTTACCATACCATTTACCATTTAGTTTATGTATGCACTACATCTACGACATGAAATTATGTGTTTTTTGCCGTTTTTCTAACCAGATAAGACAACTGCAGTTCTTATTAACTAAGTGTTTGTGCTAAGTTTATTCAGAGGTTGTTTTCTGATGCACAATGATGTTAACAATGAAAATGTAAATTTTAGAGAAAGTAATTAACACTGATTCATAGCTTGGACAGAATTATTGCCACTGAGCTTTGCCTTCTTGTTGCCTTGACTAATTTACATCTTGAATTAATGTCAACATAATGAAATATGCTGAAATGTATTGTATTGCAAAATACTTTGAACAATTTTTATTTATGCTTTTGCCTTGCAGAAAGAATTTTACAACCTATACTAAATGTCAAGTTATTCTACATGGCAGAATGTTAAAATCATTTCAGCAAAACAATGACCTAATGATTTTTTTCTGTTCTGTCCTCTGTGACAAGTTGACTGTTTTAGAGATCTTGTGGCAATTGTCTATCTAAGTAGCTTTGTATTAGTACTTACAATTAATTATGATGAATATTGCAATGAGGAATATAAGATTCTGTTTAATCTTAAACATCTCTGTGTACATAGATCATAACATACTTGCAATATTAAAGCTGACAAATTTAAATTTGTATCTTATTGAATCCACCTGTGTTACAGCCTTGTGTAATCATCTCCTTCTACACACCTTCCATACCCAGTACATTTATTATAGACATCTCTGTACTATATATTAGCAAAAGGTTTGAGGTATCTAGTACACTGTTAATATTTTCTTATGTCATTCTTAATTTTCCTTTCAAACTGCCACGTGGCACTTTTTACATTTTATTAACTGTCACCCCGCTTGTCAAATTTCTAGGTAATGAGTTTGTAGCATAGACCCTTCTGTTCTTTCTTATACAGTGTACATAGGACAAGCACTCTAAGACTTTCCTTATTTTCAGCATCTCCATTTCTTGGAATTATTATAGCTCTTTCATACTGCTCTGATTGATTTTGTCCGGGGTAATAATAATCATTAGATTCTTTATCTCCTCTATTCTCCTCTGTGTTTCCTCTTGTAACATTCCTATTTTCACAGGATTTTCACTATTATGGTGCATTGACATACACTTTTTCACTCTGCTCTCCATCTACTACTTAACTGATAACCTACAGGTCTCAGCAAGCCCCATTTGAGACTGGAATTAACATCTCTACCCACACTTCCATCCTTGGTGTAATCAGTGAGAAGGTTAAGTATTGGAATCCAGCCACAGCATATTTGATAAGGGGTCTACATAGAGGAAAAAAAACTGTAGCTCTGAATTTTGAGGCTCCTGAATGGTAAGTCATAACCCTATTGACTGCCAGTTGCTGGTTTTGATCAGACAATCAGCTTCCTGATTGTATTACCACTTTTTATATCACACTGATGTTTGAGAATATTTGTAGTAGCCTGTTGTATGACACAAGAGAGCTGATTTTCTTCAGTAATTTTGCTAAAAATAAAGAAACATCACACCACCTGTGTCCACCTCATTACTGTGACACAGAAGTAAGTTAAATGCAGGAACCCATAGTTTTGATATTCTGTAAGAGCAGCCTGGAAAAGTGAATTCTCCCCTGAAATTGCACAAACCCCAAATTTCTCCCAAAAGACCTGATAATTGTATTTAGTCTTACTTATTTGGTGCCTCAATTCCAAGACAAATGATTGGTCTCATTATAGTTAAATACACATTTAACATGTCTGATACAAGTTTATGATAGATAACATATCAACATACAGTTATTTTATTTGTATTTGCTAATGTTTAATTTCTGATGCATAGATTCCTAGGTGTATACTAGGCGCATGGCCACTAAGGCCATTATAATCCTAGCCGTGCATCCCAAATATGTACTCCAAGTTGTATGTTTTAGACATTTATATAGATGGTGACTGTTGGTTATGACATGATTTGCTCACTGTCTCTGTCCATCAGAGACACAGGCACCAGACCAGTGGTGAATTTTTAGTTTCTCATCCAATGGTCCAAGTTACACTTAAATATGGCTAGGAAGGGACTTTATTTCACATGGATGGAGAGCCTATTTCAGTGAATGGGAATTTTCTGAGATACATATCTGCATCTCCAGCAGGTTCAATTTATGCAGCAAGTAAAATTTAAGTTTTTAGATCTAGTTGTTCTGATGCTGTTTTTTTGCAGATGTGCAAAATGTTCATCAGAGTGGGGTCCAGGGATGCCTTGTATGCTAGGCATAGATCACCTCTCAGTAGTCTGTGGAATACCAAGTATAGAGATAAAGCTTTGAAGTGATCCACATATGAAATTGTGCACATGCTTAGTAATCTTTTTCTAAGGAACCTTTGTGGGTTTTCCAGTTGCTGCATGTGTCTGGTCAGGTACATATCAAAAAGGGCATTATACTCAATGATGGGTCTGTCATGGTTCAAATATAGTGGTATAATAACTTCCCGGAACCTAGATACCATGTCTTTACTTAAAGTTGAGCAACATAGAAGGAATTCCTTACTATCTTGGGCACATATTGGTTGAAGGCCAGGTAACTGTCTACATGTGCTCCTAGATTCCTGAATAGTGAGCCAACTCTTAGGGGTGTTGTGTCAATTATGAAGCTTTCTAGGGTGGCTGACCTCTCAAAAGGTACTATAATGCATTTCTTGGCATTGATCTTTAAGCCATGGCTTTGGCACCAGTCATTTGTCTGTGTTAGAGCCTCTTGTAAGATGTTTGCATCTCTGGGGTATTGTATGACCACTCCCTATTTGTAATCATCTGCGAACCTGATCAGCCAAAGATCTTTGACACTGACCTTGACTTCCACAAAGTAGATGCCAATGAAGAGTTGTCCCTGCATGGAGCCCTGATGGACTGTTCTGGTGATCTGCTTCTTTGAGGAGGTGGTCCCATCAATTCTAACTTCCTGGGTCCTATCAATAAGCCAGCTGGTGATCCAGAGCCTTATATGAATGTTTATTCCTATTTCCATACGTCTGTTAATGATGAGCAAGTGAGTTATTGTATCAAATGCCTTTAGCCAGGTCAAGGTAGGCAATATGCATTGTTTTACCCTCATCTATTACCTTGGTGAATTTCACCAGGTTCAGTAGGCATGACCTTCCTTTGACAAAGCTAAACTAGGAAGAATCCAGTGTCTGAAGGTCTCCTATGTCTTTGTTGATCATTTACATGATAATTATTTCCATGGCTTTGCATTTAAGACTAGTCAGATGAATGGGCCTGTAGTTTCCAAGATCTTTGATGGCCCACTCTTAAGAAGAGGGATGACCATTGCAGGCTACCATTCTCATGGCATAAAGCCTTTTTTGAGACTATAGTTAATTAGTAACTCCAGTGGCCTTGATAAGTCATATTTTAGACTATTCAGGCGGAATCCCAGGATATTATTTAGGCCCATTTAGACTGTGTTATTGGTCTAAGTGAGCGGAGCCAGGACATGCTTTCTACTTGTAGTTGGAAGGATTATGTTTGAAGGTATTTCTTGGGGGAAGCTAGAGGTGAGTAAAGTTGAAATTAATTTTTCAGCCAGTAAATTCACTATATTGCTTGACCCAATGAATGTAATCCTATCTCTTTATGATAAATAGAATCTTTATGATAAATAGCATATTAGCATACTGTTATTTTCTTTTTACTTTCTAGTGTGAGAATACCTCTCAAGTGTCCAGAAATTTGCTGCATGTTTTTGCCCTGTATCGCCAAAAAAAATTGTGGTTTTCTAGCAAACCATTCTGTATTCAAATCACTAATTAATGATAGATTTGAAATTCAGGCGTCATGCTCTTCAGAAAATGCATGCTAAGCAGACCCTGTTATTCTATTAACTTTCTAACTATATAAGAGCAATATTAAAAAATGTCCCTATTTTAGGACCTTTGTCCAAAATTCTTGCACTGAGAAGTTAAGAGGTATAAATGTGAGTGTTGGGTAGCACCATGGTATATCAGTCACCATTTTGGTTTGTTTCTTGGCTGAACTCCGTTCTATGCAGTGTCTGCATGCAGTCGCTTTAAGTGTGGATTTTGACCAGGTGCTCAGTTGAAATGATGATCTCCAAATTGTCCATAAGTTTGAATGCAGCATACAAGCATGTGTGTGTGTGTGTGTGTGTGTGTGTGTGTGTGTGTGTGTGTGTGTGTGTGTGTGTGTGTTCTGTTATGCAATGGTGCTCCATCTATAATTACTTCTTTGCCTCTTTCCCATTTGGGTGCTGGAACAATCTAACTCCACTTTGAACCTGAATAAAGTATTTCGGGTATAACAGAATGAATGAATGTAAGAGCCCCAGTGAGTGCTTGAAGAAGACTAGCCTCCCATGAATTTGTGTATTATATTTCAGATAGCAGACAATAAAACCATATGAGCCTAATTCCATTTTAGCATATGTCACTGAATAAGCATGTTTGTTGCATAGTCATTTTAATGTCTCTCTTCTCCCTGATAATACTCAAGGCATCTTTGCATAATATACTGACCAACAAATAATTAGCCAAATTCAGACAATAAAATCAGCAGGATGTAGGAGTATTTTTCTTAAGCCTACTCTTCTAAATATCTTTACCACTAATTAATAATACAAAGCATCTTTCTTGATAGCACCTTATATGAATGTCACCTGACAGACATGTTGCTTTTCAGCCATTTGCAATGCAATAATAATTACAGCACTCACTGGCAGAACCTATTACTGGGGAAACAAGTAAAAAACATGTGGGTTGGGAGTAGAATAAAAACTAATGTGCTCAGAATTGCACTTTATGTAATCCTTAATATTCATAGCTACCTCTGTGTCCCAGCCCCTAAAAGAAGCAATACAGACAGATCCAGTCTCTCAGATGACGTGCTGAGCGAGCAAACCACATATCTCTGGCTCACCACTCCTTCATGGTAAAAGCAGTTCTGTATTTCAACCACAAGGATTTCTAATGGCAGCATAAAAACTGTAAACCACTCAGCATTCATGCATTTTACTCCTTTGGACTGAGCACTGACGTCTGCCATACTGATAGTTTACTTGCCTTTCAAAGTCCCTGTTCTTTTAGCTGCCTGTGATTACCTGAGGCTCTAGGTAATTTTCATAAAGAGGACCAGTCCCTAATCCCTGTCTGTATATATTTATATATATATCTATCTATATATATATGATTTGTATTTCACTGCATTGCCAAATAACTCAATTGGCATACACTATATCAGTCATAAAAAAAATAATAAACAACTTTTTATACAGATGGTCAAGTCCGACTGCTTCCCTCATCTGGTGGGGTGTACCCCCACACCCCTTAATAATTATATATACCAACTTTGAATTTGCAAAACAGTGGGGAAAAGGCAAAATCCCAATCCCCATGGTGTAGAAAACCCACAAATCAAATATCAGCATCCTGTGAAGAACCAGGGATTTGAGAAAACAATCATTCTAACTAAATGTTCAGTACAAACATATGCATATGTGTGTATTGCTTAAATCTATTCTCCTTTTTTGGTACCTTACATAATTATTAATATGAGCTAAATCCTGCCTTTTCCAGCTGGTGCCATCTAGGCAATTCCTGAAGGAGTCATTACATTATGTCTATATCTGTGTGGGAATATTGAATCAAGCTGGGTGCACAAGTCTCAGGGCAAAAGGGTGCCCAATCCTAGTAGATGCTGTGGTGCCAGGACTGGGAAAAATGAGAGTGTAGTATCCTGAAGATGGAAATGTTCATATAATAGAGTTAGGCTAGGCTTAGGAGGAGGATGGCCCCTGTTGTAGAAGGAATTAGTACTCCACAAAAATCACCTAAATTGATAGGCCTAAAAAGAGCCATACAGATGATAGAGTAAACTATTAAGGATAAGGAAGAAATTGTATATTGTTAATATTATAAGCTTTATGAGCTAACTGCTTCTTCTACCATGTGTAAGGAATGTCCCACAACCCTCAACTGAACCTCAGAACCACCTGCAACTCCAGCCAAATGCTGTCTCAGGCATATTACCTCCTGAGCTTTGTGAGCTAACTGCTGCTTCTATTACCTGCAAGGAATGCCCCACAACCCTTGACTGAACCTCAGAACCAGCTTCTACTCCAGCCAAATGGTGTCTCAAGCATATTACCTCCTGAGCTTTGTGTATGTTACACTCCTGAAATTATTTATTTATTTATTTATTTATTTATTTATTTATTTATTTTATAAATAAATAAATAAATAAATAAATTACCTCCTGAGCTTTGTGTATGTTACACTCCTGAAATTTAATTCTACCTGTTCTACCTGTTTTGAAATTCAACTGTAGTTTGTATGTACACCACCAAAGACCCACCCCCCCCCGCTTTATTACTATATAACCACTCAGCTTTTAGTGCTCCTCTTTCCCCTCTGATATCCACTCGGTTAGTGTGCCTTTTCCTCCGGACATAATACCATCCTCTGTCCCCATTCCCTCCTCCACCCTTCTCCTCATTATATTCACTGTTTTTTTCCTCCACACTACACCGTTTTGTAATTGTCCCTTTTTCCCCCTACTTCCACTCCAAACTCTTTCCCTCTCCTGTAACTGTACTTTTCACCCATGTCTGCTCCTCCTGAACTCACACCCCCACTACATCTAACCCCCACTTTCTGTATCTCTGTAGGCATCATCTGTACTCTTTTCTCCCAATACAACTCTAGTGTTTTATGTACTTTATGCTCTGTTTCCCCTCTTTAAACTGCTCCCTATTCTAATTCTTTTCTCTACACACTTGCTTCGCCCCACCACACTCGATTTCCAATATTTTTCTGACTCCCTAAAGTTACTTTCTTTTCTCTACTAACAGTTCTAAACTCAGCACTGATTGTTTTTCGGATCTTCCGGTGCTTCGAGACTTGGTCCAGCAACACTCTATGCAATCCCTACACTTCTCTTTCATGAGTGTCCTGCTACCACAGATTATTTTTCTACTTCCTACTGTACTCCCATCATGCATTGCACCACTTAAGTCCCTTCACTTGCATTTTATGCCTTCTCATTCCCCTACCTCCTTGCTGCCCCAACAGTGTTCGGGTCCATCCTTATGGTGGTGTGCATACTCTATTTCATTCAATTTTGTGAGAACAGTTTGTTCTAGACTGTATTTTTAAGGTAATGGCCTATGTTCTTCTAAGCCTACAATTGCTCTAACTTATTTATTTTATTAGATGAAGTCTCTAAAGTTACTCTTACATGTACGCTGATGCATACGTAGCTGTTTTTAAAGTGTGATAGTACAGATCTGTCAGCTGCTAATGCAGATGCAGTTTCTTTGTATATTTACGTGTAATTGGGCTTTGTGCTAAAATATAGTGGCAATTCTGCTACTGAATTGCAAACTGACCTCTTTATTGGTACTCTTTGTATTTGTTCAGTTTAACATATTCCTCGGCCTGCTGCTTACACAGATACTTAGCTTAGCTATCCTCTGCTTGGAGTGCCGCATGCTTACTTTGTGCTTGTAATGCTCCTTAAGCTCCTGTTTAATTATATAGGCTTGTTTAACCTGTATTTCGCTATGTGAACGTAGCTTGTTTTATTTCCAGTACTGTTTGATCTTAGTGCTACTTTCATAGATCAACACAAAGTTGTTTCTATATATTCTTTACCACAGTTTTTATTGCTTCTTGTACTTAAAGGTTTATATATTAATAGTGTGCTCCTGCATATGTCCTGTGTTACCAGAAGTGAACGATTATTCCAAATTGCATATGTATTTGTTTTACATCCCCTGGTATTTGTCATGTTTGTATACTACTGAAAATACCTCCAAGATGAATGTGACTGTCTCTACTGCTAAGTGCATGGGGGTAATGTATGTTAACACTGACTTGCTTATCTCCATCTTTTCATAGATTTATCAGCTTGTTTCACCTAACTTCCTTTTGCCTGCCTTTACAGGCATCTCGTTGACGTCTTGTTTTTCTGCTCTTACTGTTTCTAACATTGTTCGCTCCTAACCTCTACCTTCCATATTCCCACCGCTTGCAATCCTTCCTCCACACTTTCCTACTTTGGTGCCTTTGTCTTATGAAGCATTCTTCAGTATTTTTGTACTACTATCATTTCTCTCCTTCCCCCTCAGGCTGTTCCTTTCATTAAACCTTGCACTTCTCTTACTCCATCTACCATTTTCATCCACCCTACTCCTCTTGTTATACAGTCCTGTCTTTATACAACCTATACAACCTGTAAACAAATAAAAATAAAAAAAAGTGAGCCACCAAGGCGGTATTTGTGTGAAACACTAGTTTATTTAACATTAAACACTGTCAAAGTAAAACCAGCTAAGCGCTTTCACCAAGAAACATGAAGTGGCTTCGTCAGAGTCACTCAGTTATGATGCAACTTCCTTTATATACTCTAATTACTTAAGCAACTATTCATGATTTTGCTTGCATCAATGAAATTACCCTGACTAAACTTAAAGGCATATTTCCCCTGGATATGTAATGTACGCAATAACATGCTGTAAACCACAATAATAAGTACATTCAAGATAAAAATATTAGCAATAGTACTAATAATGAACATAATAATATAAAACATACTTAAAAAAATAAACTTAAAAATTCAGAACATAGTTGATCTGTTTGTTGCAGTCAGATAAGTGTTTTCACAGTGCACTTAAAAGTAATCCCCTGCTGCCCTTTATTTCAAAAAGGGAGCTATTGAACAATAATCATTTCAATCTGGCTTGCAACAAGCATTTAGTCTCAGTTGCCATTTAGTTTTTCTGACTTCTAATTCTAATTCATCATTCCCACCCCTAGAATCACTCTGTTCTCTATCAATGACAAAGAATACAAATCTCTTGTAGTTGGGACATTCTAGAGTGTGAACATATAATGCATTGTTAATTTTTTTTATTTTTAATGTCTCTAAGGTGCTCAGTAATGTGATCCCATAGCCTTCTTTTGGTCTTGCCTACGTAGAAACCAGGGCAAGATAAGCATGTAGCTAAATAAACCACCATAGTGGTGTTGCAGCTACACCTGCCCGGGCATCCTACAGTATGTTCAAAACTTCCTATAAAGACATTCATATGATCATTTATATTTTTACAGGTCTTACAAGCACCACATTTGTACATCAATGACCTGTGCTTGCCTTGTTTTCTGTTGACACTTTCAAGAATATTCTTTATATTAAGCCCTCTGCTGTACACAACCTTTGGTTTATGCCCCAACTTTTCCTTAATTTCTTTGTCAAAATGAGTTTCCCATATATTATTAACACTTGATACTAAGTTTGATGTTTCTGTATGGTACTGTAATACTAGAACATTGGTGTCTAGCTTGGCTGTGTTGGTTCTATTAATATTTAGACCTGCTTTCAAAATAGGCTTAAATTTAGTATTCCTTTTAAGCATAACTTCTCTCTTCACTTTCAGCAGAAGACTTAAGGGGTAGCCTCTATTTAGGAACATTCCACTTAATGTATAGATCTCTTTTTTAAATGTTTCATCGCTATTAATGAGCCTAGATAACCTGACCATTTGGTCTTTTATAATACCCTTCCTCTGATGGAAGGGGTGGCAACTGTTGTAGCGCAGTAATATATTGGAATATGTTTCCTTTCTGTGGATACTACTGGCCAAGGTGCCCCCAGCAATGTCCTTGCCAACTCAATATCTAAAAACTCTATCTTAACAGTGCCATTTATATGTGAACTCAAGGAAAGTGGCTGTGCCGTTGATGTATTTTATGAAGTCGTTCATCACATGTTCCTCTCCTTGCAATAAAATTAGTATGTCATCCAGAAACCTCACATACAACAATACAATGGCCATAAAGGCAGAGGAAAAAACATATTTTCTCTCCCATTCTAGGAGAACCAGATTCGCAAAGCTAGGGGCACATTTGGCCCCCATAGCCACAACTGCTTCCTGATGATAGAATTCACCTTCAAAAACCTATACAACCTCTTCTACTTTCCTTTGTTACATTGTTATCTTATTTTAATCCATGTTATATTCATTTTCTATGAGCTAACTTCTGCATCTACCGTGTGTAAGGAACATCCCACAATTAAACCTCATAACCACCTTCTAATCCAACCAAACGCTGTCTTAAGCATATTACCTCCTGAGCTTTATGTATGTTACACTCCCAAAATTTAATTCTACCTGTTTTGAAATTCAACTGTGGTTTGTACACATACAACCAAAGACCCGAACCCCCTCCCCACTTTATTAATATATAACCACTTAGCTTTTAGTGCTCCTCTTTCCCCTCTAATATCCACTTGGTTAGTGTACCTTTTCCTCCAGACATAATACCATCCTCTGTCACCCTTCCCTCCGCCATCCTTCTCCTCATTATATTCACTGTTTTATCGCCTGCACTCTGCACATATTTGTAACTGTCTCTTTCCCCTACTTTCACTCCTAACACTTTCTGCCTCCTGTAGCTCTACTTTTCACCTTTGTCTGCTACTCCTGAACTCATTCCCCCTGCTACATCTAACCCCCACTTTCTGTAACTCTGTAGGCAACATCTGTACTGTTTTCCCCCTCTCAAATCCAACTCTAGTGTTTTAAATACTTTATACTCTGCTTCCCCTCTTTAAACTGCTCTCTATTCTAATTCTTTTCTCTACACACTTGCTTCGCTCCCTCCACACTTGACTTCCACTATTTTTCTGACTCCCTAAAGCTACTTTCTTTTCTCTGCTAACAGTTCAAACACTCACTGTTTTGCTGATTGTTTTTCTGATCTTCCAGTGCTTTGAGGCTTGGTCCAACCCGTTCCATTCACCCTCGCTGCACTTGGGCTCACTTTGCTCCCCTAGCCCCATTCCCACCCACTCCTCACTTTCATTTGCTTTGTACTCTATACACATAGACCACCTCCCCCTTCCCCTCCCAACTCCCCTCCCAACTTCCTACATCACCCACCAATCAACAGTCACTTCCTCCACACTTCTAATTAACCCATCCCACTTGAGACTATCTCATAACCCATACCACTAGTCCTAATTACTTACCTTAGTACCTACTCAAGCCCATAGCCTCTGTGATATTATGTGTGCCATAAATACTCATTTTTCCAGCATCTTACTTCTTATTATTTTCTCCACCTTCATTTGTTTCCTTACCTACACTGCAACCTCTTATCAATATACCCTCCCACCTAGAAACTGTAAACCTACATCTACCTACCCCTCATTCACATTCTCAATCACCTACACCTTTCCTATAGCCCCATCCCTATTTCCTCATTCTTATACTACCTTACACAAAATTAAGATATTCTCCCTGCCTACATTCCCCCCTTAAAATGAAAACAAAAAAACAACTACAAACATAATTTTCTTACTTATCTCAGACTAATTATCTTGAATTTATTACTGTCAGGTGACATATATCCCAACCCACGGCCTAATCCTAGCTCCTGTCTTCAATCTTATCCCCAGTCCTCTACCCCTTATTCGTCTTCTCAAACTCAGACATGTTCTCCCAACAAAAACATATCCATTCTATCTATGAATATTCAAAGTATCATGAACAAAAATCTCCTTTTTCCATGCCTGGATCTCCTTACACACCCCTGACATCCTCTGACTCTCTGAAACCTGGCTTAAACTTCATGTATATTACAGCAAAGTACTTCCACAAGGTTATAACATCCTCTGCTATGGTTGTCTTAAAAAGAAAGGTTAAGATGTCGCTATTTTATACTCTAACCGTCTCACTGTTGAACCTCTTTCAATCTCTACCTTTGACTTTGATCCAGCCAGAATTCTCATTGCTAACTGTCAACTAAACAACCACAAAAACTTAACTATAGTCTCCATTTACATTCACCCAGGTAACAACATGCCTACCCTTAAGCTCTTTCTTTCTTGGATCTCACAAACTATCTCTTATGAGACCATTATATTAGGTGATGTCAACATCAACTGGAATGCCCTTGACACTGATTCCGCTAGCACCTCCATTAACCTGTTTGGATTCTCCCAACTTATCACCAGCCCTACTTGTCTTAACAAATGTACAATCATGGCTCTACTTTAGACTGTGTCCTCTTCTCTATTCCCAATCTCTATCTCCACCCCACTACACTACCTAATTCCCTAAGTGATCATCATCCCACCGACATACTTTAGTACACTCCTCAACTAAGTAAACCCCAGCAATACAAAGAATGCCATAACCTCTCTAATTTAACCCAGAAACTCAACAACCAGCTATCTTCAATTAACTGGATCTTCCTCCACAAACTCCCTCTAGAAGAAGCTGTTCTGGCTTTCAACAAGATCTTTCTTGACACACTTAACTCCCTGGCCCCCATTAGGAAACTAAGAATAAAAACACTTTATGTCCCCTAGCTAACACAAGCCACCTGAACCCTAATGAATAAGAGAGAGAGAGTGCATGGAAAAGATGGAAAAGATCTAATTCTTCTCTGACCTTCAAACCTATGGAGAGCTCTGTAACTTAACTAAAAACCCTTGACAAACAAAACGTCTTCCATAAACCACTCAACAACCCCCACTCCAACCCACAAACATTCTTGCACTCTGTTAATAAGCTGCTGCATCCTGGGAACTCATCATCCCCTAACCCCTGCCCCAATAACACTGCCACTGATACTGCTACTTTGCTAAATGCCTTCTTCATTGACACTATCCAAAACCTTGCCAAGAATGACAATATTACCCATCCCACACCCTGTACACCTACTACATCTCCCATATTTTCTCTCCAACCCATCCCTACAGCCTATATTAAATCTCTTCTGAGTCAACTTAAAACTAAATCCCCATCAGTTGATAATCTACCTCCACAATTCCTAAAAATTGATGCCATATCTATTATTTTTCCTGTCTCTATATTACTCAGTAGATCCATTACAGAAAACACCATGCCTGACATATGGAAAATGTTTTATGTCATTCCCTTGCATAAAGGTGGCAACTCAACCAACCCCTCTAACTTCAGGCCAATTGCCATCTTATCTCCCCTGTCTAAATTCTAGAAAAATGCATTCACAAACAGCTTCTTGAATATCTTAAGAAAAAAAATCCTCTCACCCCAACACAGCATGGCTTTCACCCAAAACATAGTACCGCTCCTACTTTGACATCCTTCATAGATACTATTGCAAATTCCCATGACAACAAAAAGTCTCTTGCTTGTTTCTTGATATCTGTAAAGCCTTTGATACAGTCTCCCATAGATTACTTCTATCCAAACTAACTTCACTAAACCTTAACAACACTGCACTATCTCGGTTCTCAAGCTGCCTCTCCAGTAGACTCCAGCAGTAAAATGGCAAGCCAGTTTCTTTCCCTTCCTTCCCATTGAAACAGGGGTAACCCAAGGCTCTATCCTGGGCCCCTACTTTTTAACATCTTTATCAATGACCTCTACTCTTCTTGCCCATTGTCTACTGTTGTCTAATATGCTGTTGACTCTACTATCATCTCCTGCTCCGACAACATCACTCACCTCCATCACCTCCATTCCCTCACCCAAGAGTCCTTTCACACAGTCAAAAGATGGCTTACTTCCAACCGTTACTTAACCTAAAGAAAAACAAACTTCTTCTATTTGTCCCTACAACTCTCCATTATCACAAAGCCACCTTTACTGTCTCCTCCCTCGACAACACTATTATCTCCATTGAACATCAAATTAAACTTCTAGGCATTCTTATCAACGGCCACTAAAATTCGATCCCCACACTTATCAATGCATTAAAAACACACATCAAAAGCTGGGCCTGCTTTACAGGCATAAAAAATTCCTCACAAATGCTTCAAGACTCTCCCTTGCACAAGCTTTCCTACTTCCCACACTTCTCTATGCAGCCCCTATTCTCACAAATCTACAATCCAATCTTCTGTTCAAACTTGAACTCACCTATAACAAAATTGTCAGATTTGCCTCTAACCACCCTTATCGTACCCAACACTGTTTTGATCTAAAGAATCTACACTGGTTAGAATTTCATCACCAAATTCTACTACCCCAACTTCTCTTGGTATACTCTATCCTACAGGAACCCTCCTCATGCCCCTCTCTCTTTCTACTGTAATCCAGCCTTACATTCCAGTGCACTCTGTACCTCTGTACAGCTCCTATTGCAAGTCTATAAGCCTAATAAAAATATTGATAAACTCCTTTACAGTTACTCAGTAGCTAATGCCTGGAATAAACTACCCCTAAGTATCAGATCTATCTCTAACCCTACATTATTTAAAACTACCCTAAAGGAAAGCCTTTATAAATCCTGGTCCTACCTATGTAATTACCCTAATAGATATATATATTTTTCATTCTTCTACAATAAATCAGCCATTACATTTCTTTCCTCCTTACAACTTTGCTACCTATCTCTTCCACTTCTCTCTGCTACTTCTTCATACTATCCTAACTGTTTCCAAGCTTCCTTTAACTATGCTAACAGCTTTCTCGGTTTCCTCATCTGTTGTCTGGTCACTGACCTTTTTTACATAGGTCTTTACCCCTGCTTATGCTATATACCTTTAAATCATCTGTTTTTCCTATTGCTGCCTCTAGCATGTGACTTGCCTCTCTTATAGCTGCCTTTAGCATGTGACCACCTATGATATTTTTTCTACTATTATGTACAAAATTAATCATAATCAATTATGTTTGTATATATTGGACATTGTTTTTGAATGATGTTATTTATATGCTCTTTCTGACAAGTTTTTGTACTATGTATTGCTTAGTTTAGATACATTCTTGTCATCTATATATTTTTTTACCATTGTTATTTACATTTGTTTCTGTTTTTCTATTGGATCTTTTCTCTGTGGGTCTCTGCTGAAAAATGGCTCCTGCCCAGTCAGGCTAACCCGGTCAACAAATATCAAATAAATGTCAAAATAAAATTATGCAAGGAACACAGAACTTCCAGATAGAATATTCAAAAAGATTAAGGGAGAAATTAGTGTAAAGAAACATAATTGCACAAGGAAAGCCATCAAAAGGTTCAAATGCAAATGTGTGTTCATTAATATAACAAAATCTATTTAAAATATTACATAGGCAAAGAAACTTTGGGCTGCTTGCAAAAAGAAGTGACAGAAGAAGTACGAAAGTATAAAGAACAAAACCTAGAGATTTTTGAAAGGTATAAAAAAGAAATATGGACATAGAAAAGAAAATATATCTGATATAGTCCATATTTATGCAAAGGAGAAAGCCAAACATCATTAAAAACAGCTCCAAAGATATTTAAAGAGAAATACAGGCAAAGGCACCCAGATATGAAAAATTTTACAATGTAAAAAATAAGATCACCAAGGGGGGATTTAGAACAGAAGAATAATAAACTAGAAATTAAACAAATAGAAGCTCAAGTTATGGAATACCTGTGAAGTGAGGGATTTAGTGTAGAAAATCTAACTCGGGTTACGTCCCATCATGATGGAACAATGAGTGCCCAAATTAAGAAGAAATAAGTGAAATGGTAGACAAATGAAGAAGAGATATGGAAATGAGAAAGGAAAGAAATTGAATATGGTATAATAGTTATTCAAAAGTGAAAGCAAAACTAATTGATACAAAAATAGCACCACCAAAGATATTTGAAGACAAATACAGGCAAAGACATCTGGATATAGAAAATGTCATAATATAAAAGATAAGAAAGCAAAGGGAAAACGGAAGAAAAGATTATTAATGGAGAAGTTAAAGAAATAGAAACTGAAGTTATGGATTTCCTGCAGAGTGAAGGACTTAGTGTAGAAAATCCAACTCAGCACCTCATTCTTCTGTCATGCCATGTCCCCAAATTAGGGCAAAAGGAATGGGAAGCAAATGATCAGTGACCAAATGAAGAAACTCTGGAGCTTTTAAAAGGAAACCAGGATAAAAGTTAATTAGGAATTGCACAGCAAGGGAAGGAACAGGAAACACTGACAACTTTGATGCAGTCAATGTTATAGAGTGATGGGACAGTAAGTTCCCATAAAAAAGAACAACGACTAATGTGAGACGCAGCTGAAGTGAAAAGTCATAGGTAGCTGTTCTGGAACTTTCTGTAGAAGCCCATAGGAAACAGAGCAAAGAACATACCCACTCTAGAAGAAAATGACCTAAGGGAAGAGTTCCTTGATTTAATTGAGATGGATAGCCAGATTAAGATTAATGAAATAATTAGATTGCAGAAAGTAAATAAGACCCAAAATGTTAGAATTTTGATAAAAGACTATAAACAGAAATGCATGTGATGTAGCAGAAGTAAATAGGATATAATACTGTGCAGTTAAACTAAAAACAGATAAGAGTTTTGCCACCAAAGCACAGAGCAATAAGGGAAAGGAAGGAAAGAAATCAAATGCCATGACTGAAGCATCACATAGAGAAAACTATAAAGCAATTAAGTCAAGAAGTATCACTGTTAGAAGAGTACAGCAGAGGGGACAGATCAACAAAATCACTTAGAAATATAGATATGATAAAAGCAATGCACAGTATCAGAGCAGACCATGATGTATTGTATTCTATTGCCAATAATAAACTAAAGATATTAGCACAGGCAGAAACACTTAAAAGATATGCAGATAAATATAAAGGAAAAGTACAAAATAATCAGTTCATTGATGACACAACAAAGTTTTAGAGTGAATTGGGAAGCAAAGCAAAAGGAACAGAAACAACATTAAAAAAAAAAAACTGGACACATTTTGCAGAAATATCTTTGAAGACTCTGTGGAACATAAAAATGCTGACTGGATAGAGGTAAAAGAAACAGTAAGAAGTTCAAATGCACAAGATATGAAATGGAATGAAGTAATGGTCAGAGAAATTGAAACAAAATTAAGAAAAGTTCCTAACTGGCCAACCCCAGGCCCAGATGCAGTAGCTAACTTTTGGCTAAAAGTCTTAACATCTTTACATGAAGATTTAGCTCTGAGTAATAACTACTTATATGCACATTCCAAACATATATGAACCTGGTGAACAATAGGAAAAAAACACTCCTCTTTAAGAGTGAACCTGCATGCTATTCTAAAAACTATAGACCATTAACTTGCCTTCTGAGAATGTGCAAACCATATACTGGAATTGATGTCAGTAGACTTTATAGTCATTAGGAAGAAAACTCAGTCATGTCAATAGAAGAAATATTCCAGGGTGATTCTTTATCACCAATGCTCTCTTGTTCTTGCTCTTAACCCACAATGCTGTCTTCTTAAGAGATTAAGTCATGATTACAATTTGGCTCCCATATAAAACAACAAAATGTAAAGGCTTCTCATCTTCTTTTTGTAGATGACTTAAAACTGTCTAGTTCATCAGATAAAAAAGGTAAAAGTGCAACTGCAAGTGGATAAAACTTTCTCAGATGATATAAGAATGTCATTTGGTCTTGATAAATGTGCAAAAGCAACATTTAAACCAGGAAAGCTGTAGCACCAAGAAAATCAATCCAGGATAGGATAAAGGAACTTGAGCATGAGGAAGTGTTTAAATATTTGGGAATTGAAGAAGGATCGACAATAAAACATGAACAAATACGAACAAACCTCAGTAAGGAACATTTTGGAAAACTAAAACTAATATTGAAAACAGCTTTGAAATCAAGGAACAAAGTCCAGGCTATAAACCAATGTGTTATTCCTGCTCTAAGTGACAGTATTGGGGTGATTGTTTAGCTCCAAAAGGTATTGGATCAGTTGGACAGAAAAACAAGAAAAATGCTTCATGCTTATCCAGTGATACATAAAAATCAGTGTATACCAAGACTATATATTTCCCATTTTGAAAAATGTATGGGCCTCCTCAAAATAGATTACATGTATAGTTCAGCAATCATAGGACTACATATGTATCTGCTGACCTCACCACATCCAAACATAATGAACGTTTTAAAACATGAACAGAACAAGTCTAAGATAATTTCCCTGCTTAGCTCAGCAGAAGGATATTAGTAGACAAAAATCAGGCAGCAATTAATGTGCCAAAAAAAATATAAAAGGAGAAGGATCCAGTGAGAAGGTAAGAAGGTAAGAATTGTGGAAAAGGCATAAATATTGTGGCAAATGCAGAAAACTCCTGGAACAACCTCATGTCAATCAGGATTTGATGCAGGAATGGTTAAAGAGAGGTACATTTAAACCAAAAGATGAAAGGTTAATGTTGGCTACCAAGGATAATGGACTACATGCACGTTGGTTTACAAAGTCCATTGAACATGTGTAAGAAAAAGACAATGCAGGTTCTGTAAAAACAGAACCGAAAATGGTTGCACATCTTGCTGCTGGATGTGATACACTCATGACAGAGAGTCTGCATACTGAAAGGTATAATAATGTGGAAGACTGTTGCATTGGGGATTGTGCAAACATTACAATATTGAAGTAGTAGAGAAGCATTGGAAATAATGAAACACAAAGCATTTTAGACAATGATGTTCATGTCACATGGGATCACCCATTACCAAACAGCTCAGAAAATAGATGCAAGAAAAGCAGATATAGTAGTCAATGAAAAGAAGACAAAAGTAAGCACTGATTATTAAACTTGCCGCACCCAGTGATTACAGTGTCTTACATACAGAGAGACACAAAGTCATAAAAACCAGGATTTGCAGACAGAAATGAAAGCAATGTTGAAGAAGGATACACAGATAATTCCAATAGTAGTAGGAGCAATGGGTCTTATAAAAAATAATTCTCAGCCAGTGTTCGGGGAGTGCCTTCTGTGTGGAGTCTGCATGTCCTCCCCGTGGGTCGAGTGGTGTTCCGAAATACATGCGTGAATGGGTGTGCCTTCGTTGAAGGATGGGCATCGAGCTGGCAACTCGACACCGTGAACATCTACTGCCAATCATTAGTGGACCGGAGTTCCACTGTGGCGACCCCTAACCAGGAAAAGCTGAAAGATAACAACAACAACATTTAGATATGCTACCGATACATGTAACACCATATGAATTGCAGAAGGAGTCATTTACAGGCATATTGCAGGTGCTGCAAAGAGCATTCTTGGCTAACATCAAAGACTGAAACAATGCTAATTTCATGAACTTTAGTCATAGCCTGACTTAAGAATGGGGTCCATGCCTGTCATGGTATTAGAAACTCAAAAGACTTCAGAAACTAAACCAGGAGGAATCATTTAATATATCAGTCAATATACTGAATGTTAATTTCCTTTGAGATGTAATGAATCAGATGCACACTGCCAATTTTCAAAGTGTGCTACAGTTTTTGGTATATGACTCTCTCTCCTTAATGCCATATCTCCCCTAACTCACCCAAGATCTTGACTGTGTTTGCTTTGACCTCATCTTAGGCTGTTGCTTCCCCTGACTTCATTTACTTAACATTGTTTTTACCTCTTACTTCTTCTATGATTTCTTGACTTCCTCTTTTATTGTAGTCTGTGTATGGGGCACTAAAGCTTCTATGGGGTTATATTATAGTTTCATAGTATAGTAGTTTCATAGTATAGTACTAGGCTATCTGCCCTGGGGCATTTGTAAGCCTAGCCATAGTGATGTGGCTTTTGCCACCCCATGAAATGGTACAAAAATGTACAGAATAAATCTAGAATACTGTGCCTCTGTCTAGTAGTGACACAATGAAGGTCCCCTTATATAATAGAATTAGTTTACTGTGCCCCTGTCTAGCAGTGACACAGATGTGACCCCTGGGGTAAACTTACGATCTCCCATCCACTCATCAAGATTTCTCTTGAAGAGAGTCAGTGAGGGGCTCTGCCTAATACGAACTGGGATCCTGTTCCAAAGCATGGGAAGCCTCTGGGTTATGAATATATTCATTCAGGAGCTAACATAAGTACTCTTTCTATCTCCTATATGTCTTTGAGGTCCTGTGGACTGGTGAGAAGGTCATTACTGGCAAATCTTGTGTATGGTGTCTGATGACTGTCTTCTTTATCTTTGAATCTTTCCCTTGCAACCTGTTAGATTTTCTCTTTTTTATATGCAAAGTCACTTTCAAGAAGCTGGTTTGGTATTGCTACTGTTCTATTAGCTTTTATTAATTAACCAGTATTCCTTCTTAGCCTGGTCTGTTTCAAGTATCTCCTTACAAATTATTTCTCTAGTCACTGGCTATGCTCCTGTACTACCCCTGGCTAAGCACACAAACTTCCCATCTACTGTTTTCTCCACTTATATAACTCAATATTCTTTGATTCTATTGTTGTTCTGTTGATATTATATTTGTTTATTTTTGTGGTTTGTACTGTGACATTTGATTTGTATTAACCTGATTTTTACACTTTACTACATATAAGATATTACTTTCATAGAAGTTTTTGTAATGCTGTAATTAGCAATATTTGAGTATACATATTGTAAACATTGTTTTGGGAGCTTTTCTCCCTGGGTCTCTGCTAAAAAAGGGTTTGTTTTTAGCCCAGTCGGACATTACCCGGCTAACAAATGTAAAATAAAATAAATAAATAAATAAATAAATAAAATGGTCTGCCTTTTCTGCCTACCACTTTTGTCTGCACTCCTTCTTTCTTTCTTTTGATAACTTCATGGATGTTTGCATTACACCACCAGCTTTCCTTGTGTACATTATTGCTATACCTGTCTTGGCTACATATCTGTCTCTAGTCTTCACATCTGCTGTTTTGAGACACTGCTATTCTTCTCCACCAGTTTCCTCTTCTTCCTAAGGTGCTGGAGCCCTAAGCATTTCCTTGAACTCTTATACTTTCATTACAGTCAACTTGTCAGCCATCTGCATATGTCGACCAAATATGGTTGATTAAACAGATGTTGACCATATATATATATATACATATATATTTGTGTATGTATGTGTGTGTATGTACATGCATGTGCATTTGCTCATAAAGTGTAAACCGGGGGCATTCTGCCAAATATTTATTTTATCAAATGTCTGTGTTGCCAAGTATAACAAGTAAATTGGTTTGTATTAGGGGTTGGAATGTGTGTTCTTGAGTTTGCTGGTTAGGGTTAGAGTTATGGTTAGGTAAGAAGATAGATATCAGGTGTATGGAAGTGTTCGTAGGGTAGGAATAGAGTACTGGTTAACAAAGATGATATACTGTGTGTGTGTGTGTGTGTGTGTGTGTGTGTGTGTGTGTGTGTGTGTGTGTGTGTGTGTGTGTGTGTGTGTGTGTGTGTGTGTGTGTGTGTGTGTGTGTGTGTGTGCGCTCATGCGCATGCATTCGTATTTGCTTGTGGTGGGTGTCTGAGCTATCTTGTATAGTGACAGTGCTATGTAAAGGCTCTAAGGCAAGATGACAGCTTAGGGTTATCAGGTATTACTACGGTGCAGCAGGGAAGTGGCAAATACTTATTTATTTATTTATTTATTTATTTATTTATTTATTTATTCATGAATTTAGTAATTGGGGCAAAACACTAATCCAAAAGGACTATTGTCAGTTTCCTTCTGAGTGTATATTTATACACATACAAAAGTAGTGATGAGGAATCCACTAAAAGAAAGCAAAATATACATACAGTGACAGAATAACATTAACATTATGCAGTTTAAGTATACAAAACATGTTATGATTTATTACAATAGTATTTAAACATCAATGGATTACAGATAGCATTCAGCACAAGTCTTTGGTTTGCAGCGTGGTTCAGGCTTTACCGATAAGAGAAGAATCACAGGACTAAATAACATTACCTTTATTGAACTATTGACATGCTGCATGTTTGAGGAGGTATGCTTTGAGTTCTTTCCTGCAAATGGTGAAGGAGTGAGTGTCACTTATTTGCTTTGTTATCCATTCCCAGATTTAGGAGTCAAGGATGGAGAAGGCATGGTCTCTGGTTTTGGTTTTGTGTATGAGGTAAGGTGGTTAGGGAGAGAGGCGGAGAGGGATCTGAACTTGCACTGTGTTACCTTTGTGTGACCTTCATGATGAAGAAGGAAAATGATATATCTCAGAGAGCAGGTGATTCTTTGGTGGGTGGCAAGTCATTTCAATTTGGTGAGGTTGTGTTAGTGGTGGAGTCTTCTGGTGGAGAGGGCTATAATTTTGCAGACATATTTGAAATGGTTTGGATTAATGATAGTTTCTTCTTAGAGTTTATGGAAAAATTGTACAAATTTTACCCTGATAATGGCAGCACACTATAGGACCTTGAGTGCCCACATTGCTTCTGTAGCCTGATATTTGTGGCCTTGTTTGTACAGTTCCTTCATATTATTAATGTGATGACAGCATTCCAAGATGAGGCGCTAATACCCAAGTGCCATATCTCCATTGGCTACTACTCTTCCCCCACTTATGACCCCCCATTGCTTTTAGTCATACCCCCACTGCATCTGTCATACCTTTACAGTATGGAGAGCAGAGCTGAGCAAACTCTGTTTCTGAGTAAATATAGCTTTATATATGTATGTGCCTGATATCCTCCTGCTTCTGAAATAACAAAACAAGGAGCCAATACTATGCTAACAACTTTCTGGATTTTACTAGTATTGCTATGTTGTATTATAGCATTTACCAATTTAATAAAGTTGTCACTATGTGCCAAAAGCATAAAACAGAGCTGCAATACTTTATTTAGTTTATTTAACCTTCACAGAAGAATTATTATATGTTATTTTGTCCATTTTCCAACAGTCTTTACAACTATCCACACTGTGCATAAATACAGCATACGAGACTGATGAGATGTAAATAGTGCCAACATCCTTACATGCATGCATATAAAATTATGGCTACATCACACTTTACACAGCATGCAGTACAAGTCCAATAACCTACTTAACATATAGGCTTTGAAAATGCAAAATAGGAGATGAGTTGTACAGCTACCCACTTCACTCCATCAACCTTATTTTCAATCTACTCTAAAATGTACAGAAAACCCAATCACATGACATACATATCAGGCTCTGAATGAGACTAAGGCAGCCGATTATTTAAAGATATAAAAAAGATTATGGTAATACTTAAACACATTTCATATGTTACACCCACCTTTAATTTTTGTCTTTTCTTCTGAGGAAGATAGCTAAGGAAGTAAACATACATAGAGACACGTAACTCTACACAACTTAATATATAATTGCACTTAATGAACATTCGAGTACACTGTCTCGTTTCATAATGGTAGCTATGTTTTAAAATACTTGGCATTAGTAATAGCTCTTTATAATTAGAAAAATAAAACTTTTGCAGCTGCCATCTTAATTACAGCATTTCAGTTTTGTAACGTTTCAGTTGTTTCCATGCTTTCCCTTCATGAACTGTCAATATATTTTACTACATTTGTAAGCAGTCTTTAAGAAATAGAAAACTTAGGATATTCAGTAGTTTGTACAGGTACTAATTATGTAATAGAAATATTTTCACCTGGTGAGTGTTTTAAAAGTTTCTTTAGACTCTGGCATTACAACTGCACTCTCTTCATTTCTTTGAATACTACAACGATTCTGAAATAGTTATGGACACTATCACTTTATCTTGGACAGTCAGTTTGAGACATATTTTTGAAAATATGTCTCTATTTTCTTCTAAACAATTTCCATAAACCATCTGAAAAAATACTTTAGATTGCTTCAGGACAATACTCCTAGGTGGTTTGTCACTAGAGCTTTCAATTATCTCCCTATCTCCTTCCTTCATTGAAGGATGACATCTGGCATATTGATCAATAGAATTTCTGTCTTAACTGATTCTGTTTCAGTCTGTCTTGTACCTTAATTTAACTTTCAATACATAGCAAAGAAGTATGTATGCAATTGTTTTCATTTTAATCCACAGCTCATAAGTAATTGAGCAGGTAAGTGGCCAACAGCTTGCAGCAGAATATTTCTGGAGTCCTTTAAATATAAGTGAAAATGTATATAACAATTCTTGGCTCTCTGTTCTGAACAATTAGTTTGATCTATTCATAGTTAGGATTAAACATAACATGCTCCAGTTCATATTCTGTTAAACTTCATAATTCTGTACTGTGGGCCATTATCTAATACAGCCATTTCTGCAGTATTTTACCTTATAAATAACTTTCACATGGTGTAGAGGGTGAAAGCCCTATGATCCATATAACCTGCAAGTGACGATAAGTCACTGGAAGAGCTGGTAAGTGATGGTGCCAAAGCTGGCTTGACTATTATTAGGGGTGGGGGCTGGGGAGGCTGTCCATTCTACTGACATGCTGTTCCCTACCATAGACAAATATGTACAGCATATATTGCAAGTCAGGAACATATATATCTTCTGAGCCTTTTTTTGCAAGATAACCTTCATTATATCCATGTGCAGGAGTGAACATGCATTAACTGTAGGGTGCTACCACCCATGATAACATTATTCAGCAATCATAGAAAGGAGAAAGAGATGTACAAAAAAGAGAAAAAAAATCCCAGATAGCTGCCTGGGTGATAGCTTCTTTCAATGATTGGCCCTAGCCTTTGTAAGGGAGAAACAAATGGGTGTGTTCGGTAAGGGAGATATGACTTTGATATTTGGCAGATATGGAGTAAGCAAAAACATATCATCTACATATACATATACATATACATATACATAAAGACAAAGCATTGCTCACACCTCTACTTGCAATATATTTTAAATTCTTGGTCTCTGGAAACTTTAGATGATAGCGCACAGAGAGCAGACATATACTGTACCAGTACTGTCGGAGTCTTACTTCATGGTGTTTACAAAACTAAATAAGAAATACTTTTTCAAAACGTTAATTTGATAAATATTACACAAACACATATCCTATATCTAAACCTAATATTCCATTTATAGAGATATGCCTGGACAAAAACAATACATCACAGGCTCTTTCATTGCACTTGATAATTACCATAAGAAATGTGTTGCAACATTTGATGCTTTTACTAATTTGACAATATCAAACACTTCTGTTCAGTTCTGTAAATGAAACCAAAAGCTGTAGTTTTCCCTAACAGCAATTGCCTTGTAAATGTACTTAGAGGCAGATGACCCACCACATGGAGGGTGGGGAAGTACCCCCAATGCTGGGGTTTACAGGAGGAAGAAACACTGCTGCACAATGCATATTTACTTAAATTTTTTCTATTATTTTTGTATTTGCATTCTGGTTTGTTACATTGTATTCCATTTATTGCTGTCATAACCTGTTCAGTGTTTAGGGTGAACTTAGTAGTATTTCCATTTTTTGAGTATGATTTATTTTTCAAAATGCTTTCTGCTGCCTTACCTTCTGAACATGTCTTGGACTTCTCATTCCCCCAATTATATAACAAGTGGTTGGCATGTTACTTGGTCGACATACAATCCATAAGCTACACCATGTTGCACATTAGCTATATCAAACACAATGCATCAAAAAGGAAACACATTTCCTTTTCTGATGCACTATCCATAACCAGACTGCATTCAGCTCAAATTTTTCTGAATAATGGTATTGTTATGAGAAGGGATTTTTTACGTTAAGATGCACATTATGGTTAGTGGCAGGGTTAGAAATAACACGCATTGCTAAGATGGGTGGGGGGGGGGTTCACCTAACCCTAATGTACATCTTAATTAAAAAATAAAATCCCTTCCCATAGCAATACCATTGCACAAGACATCTTGGACACTCATCATGTACAGACACAGACAGACAGACACACACACACACACACACACACACACACACACACACACACACACACACACACACACACACACACACACACACACACACTCACACAAGCACACACACACACACATATACACACACACACACACACACACACACACACACACACACACACACACACACACACACATGCACACACACACCCAGCATGCATCCTTTTTACCTGTTAGGATAAAATAAATCAATGTTCTACCAAATAACTCTTCACTTCTGGCTATTTACCAAAGCAATGGTTGATCAAACACACAACACCCATTCACCCATACCAGGTATCCCTGATATATAGATGAGGATGAGAACAGGCAGGAGGAACCATCATTGAGGTATACATGATGATTATTTGAGGCTTCAACAAAATCCCAGTAGTATAATTATAGTCTATACTCCTCTACTGGTATACAAGATGTAAAGCCCTCATCACTCTGGGGCCACCAGACCTTCCCATGTGAATGCATGTCTCCTGCACTGTGAATTAAGGCTGCCACCACAAAACAGGTTGTTATCCAAATGTCTGTCAATAGTCAGCATCTGTTATCTGCCACTCTTTTTCCAAGGGTTCTTGGCATTCCATGCCTCACGACTGTTTCTCTTCACTTCAGGGTGTTCATATTAATCCTCTTCACACCACCTTCAACTGACACTCAAGCAAAAAAAAAATGCCAACCATCCTAGTGGAATATGGAACATTTGGGCATGAGTTATACTCAAGCACTGAAAAACCATCCTTGTCGAATGCTTGTACAAGAATTAGGGTTAAAGTTCCATGTCCACAAAAAAACTGTTATTGTTCCACGTGACACAGGAAAGGCACTAATGTATCACTGACATTCATTCCCTTGTAGAGCATCACATTTGGGTTCTCAGGTCTATGTCTCACACAATGATGTGGTGACTAGAAACCAAGGAAAGTTGCAGGTACATACCAGAGAAATTCACTTTCATGTTAAATTAAAACAGCATGAATGATGATTTTTACCACAGCTAAATTATGTAGCTTCATATAGATATAGCCCCTATATCACAAAACTAAGGTGTTGTCAAAGTAGATTCCTTATAACAAATAAGGCCCTGTATTTAGGATTTGTCTGGAAAGGTAAAGATAAAAGACTCAGATATGCAAAGTTTGTTTTTCTGAGGATCAATGAGAGGTGAGAGCTTCCACATTTGTAGGTGTGCCTCAGAATGTGGTGCAGCTGTTCTGTTACTGGAAGACATAACCTGTCATATGCAGTGGGTGACCTAGGAAACATCCAGAAATACAAGCACAATATACAGGAATTGGACTGTAATGCAGAAATCCTGGTGAAGCTTGGAAAAGTTAACTTAAGGTCAAGTAACACAGGTTCATAGGTTCATAGGTGTGTACTAGGCTAGTGGCCCTGGAGCATTTACAAGCCTTGCCCATAGGATTACCCTGCCACCCAACTTTAGTTCCCAGTGCCTCTGTTGAGTAGAGCCACTGGAGTGATCCAAGGGGTGAATTTTCTATTTCCCATCCACTCATAAAGATTACTGTTGAACAGGGTCAGTGAGGTGCTCTGCTTGACATGTGTCGGAAGTCTATTCCATAGCATGGGTAGTCTCTGGGTTATGAACCTAGCCCTCCAGCATGTTCTGTTGATTGTGGTAATGAAGTTGAGGTCTCTGGAGTGTGTGGTGGGGTGGCATTGGGATTTCTTTAGATGTAGCATTTCTAACAGAGCTGGGTCAGACATGGCTTTGTAAGTGAAGCAGAGATTGCCTTTAAGTAGGCAATATGAGACAGAGAATAGTTGGAGTTTTTTGTCTGTACATATAGGACAAATATTTAAGGCCTAGGATCCTCTTTGCGAGGTACTTTTGTAGCCTCTCCAGTTGTCGCAGGTGTTTAGTGAGGTACATGCCAAATGGGGCATTGTACTCAATGATTGGTCTAATGTGAGAAGCATAGAGGGAGACAATGACCTCTTTCTTCCTGAATGCAAAACCCTTAGGAATGCGGTGTGCCATACAGAAGGACTTTCAGACCACAGTGACAATGTGGTGGTCAAAAGGGAGGTTGCTGTCAACCTGTGTTTCCAGATCTCTTATAACACCTTCTGTGCTCAGTGGGCTACCATTGCTGTGGTAATTCATGGGAACTGGGTTTTTCCCAAAGGGGATGATGACACATTTTTTGGGATTGAGCTTAAGGCCATGGTTCTGACACCAGTCGTTGGTCTCAGTGAGTCCTTTGTGTAGGATGTCAACATCACTTGGGGAGTTAACAATAGCTCCCAACCTGCAATTGTCTGTGAACTTTATCAGCCAGAGTCCCTTCGTGTTGGTCTGGGTTTCAGAGAAGTAGATACCAAACAGGAGATGACCCAGGACCGAACCCTGTGGGACCCCACTCGTGACTGGTTGTCATTCTGACTTGGAGTCAGCTACTTTCACACTGTGGGTTCTACCTGTGAGCCAGTTTGCAACCCACCTAGTGATATAGGGGTTGATGCCTAGCTTAGTGAGTTTTTCTATGATTCCTGAGTGGGGAATTGTATTAAAGGGCTAGACAGTATTTTATGGGTCATAGAGAAAAGAAGCAAGGGTAGCTATATGTGAATTAAAAAGTAGCTGAAACAAATAGAGGAATTATGGTATCAAAATCTTACAAACTTCATGGCCTGATGGAGGCAAGATTCCTTTGAAGTGTTTTGAGAAATCAAGGGAGGAACGAAATGCTCCTTGAGGATTATAATGTGGCTATTGACTGATCAAGGCAGACATGGATTGATATAAAAGGACTCTGGAGGGGAGATACTAATCTAATAAATAAAGCTAATTTACTAACCTAACATTTTCAAAAAAGGAGTTTCCATTATGCAATTGGATGGGGAAATAAAAAAGGGCTTACTGGGACAATTTAGAAAGAAATGGGGGTACATAAAACACTTTTGCTATGTTTATGCAGAAGAAAGCGTGTATTAAGGAGTAGGATGGATGGATTCAGAAAGATTAATGGGATTATGTATGGAACACAGTGCATAGCATGAGATGGTGTTGACCAATTTGTGGCCGTCTTATGAGGAATCTGGACAGACAGTGCCTCTTCCCCTTTAACTTGCAGTAATGGGAATAAAATATAAACTTGAGCTGCTGGTACTACGAGAAACAGTTTTCTTGGGGTGCACGCCATGAGGTGGAAAGTAGAGGTGCTTAACCACTGTGGAATTATCTGAGGCCCATTTACCATAATGACTATGGCAAGCCAATTGTTAATTCACAAGAAATCAGTGACGGTGGCTAGGCAGTTGTTCATTCACAAGAAATCAATGACTGTGACTAGGCAGCAAATCATTTGTGGGAACTGATTTTAAGAAATCAATGACTGTGGCTAGGCAGTCAATCATTTGTGGGAACTGATTTTGAGAAATCAATGACTGTGGCTAGGAAGTGGATCATTTGTGGGAACTGATTTTGTTTTGCATCTGTACAAATCATAAGGTGTGTAAATGGAAGCAGAGAATTAAGGTAGTATTAGTGGGGGGTTTTCCTTGAAAGCTGTTACCTTCTCTTGGAAATCTTACCCATGTTAATATTTATCTGAGTCTCACTACGTTAGGTACTCAAGAATTTTCTTAGAATAAGGCCTGTGTTACAGAGTGAGGAGGTGAGGAGGAAATGGAAAGGAAAGTGGTTGCAATATAGTGGCCAAGCTCAATATTAGTCTTTGTAGAATCCCAAGAAAGGGAAGTTTCTTTGGTGTGCTATAGCTATTGACACAACGTAATGGCAGGAGAGAGACAATATTGACCATTTGACAGGTGATCTGGTATTTATCCAGAAGTTTATGTCCCACATTGTCTTTTTTTTCTCTCCTTTTCTCTCCTTCTTCTTCTTCTACTAGCAGTTGTTAAGTATGCCTGTTTAAATATGTATATGGCTAGAAATTTTATGGTCCCCATACTCACTTGCTTAATATTGTTCTTATGTTCCTGTATTCCAAAGTAGGCTCCCAGAGTGAAGATTATAAAACCAGTGTTCACCGGCCTCAGATGCTCTGCATACACAGTTGAGGAAGAAGCAGAGCATTGCATGACAGGGCATTCTGCAGCTGGCTGTTTGCAGTAAGGGGTGAACTAAGCACATACTGTTCCTCAGATGCTCTGCATACCTAGTTGAGGAAGAAGCAGACCGTTGCATGACAGGGCATTCTGCAGCTGGCCGTTTGCAGTAAGGGGTGAACTAAGCACATACTGTTCCTCAGAAGCTCTGCATACCTAGTTGAGGAAGAAGCAGAGCGTTGCATGACAGGGCATTCTGCAGCTGGCTGTTTGCAGTAAGGGGTGAACTAAGCACATACTGTTCCTCAGATGCTCTGCACACCTAGTTGAGGAACAAGCAGAGCATTGCATAACAGGGCATTCTGCAGCTGGCCGTTTGCAGTAAGGGTGAACTAAGCACATACTGATAGAAGGAGGAGAGTGAGACTAATGATAGCACACTATATAGCAAATGCTCAGCTGCATATGCTTTGAATGGGACTCAAACTTGGATGGGTGTTTACCATGGGAAAATATTATCTGTGCAGATCTGAGGCATATTGCTTACCCTTCAGGATCACATGTTTGGTTAAAGGAGGAGCACCTGTCACATTCTGAAAATGATGAGGGGGTGGAGTGTACTGTAGCAGATTGAAAACAATTTCAGCACAACAGCTACAGAAATATTTCCTCTATTCCCATAATGCATATTAAGTTGGACTTAACAGCAGTGGTGGTACATGTGAATAAGCTGGTGCAAAGAATATTCATGGAATTCACACTGGTCTATGACCTCCATAGCAGTCTATGGATCTCTGAATGCCTAGCTGTTGACCTGACCAAAGAAGTAACTTGAACCCTTTATTATCCAGGTTATGGATATATGTTCTCAGTACATGGCAGATGCAATCTTCATAAGCTGATCTCTCTCTAAATTCCTTGCAGACACTTCCTTTAACCACAAAGCTGATTCTGAATCTGCTGAGAATGGTAATGTACCATGTCTACTAAAGTGAGCAGCATATAATGTGCAAAAAAGGAAATGGCACAAGAATATGATCTCTATGACTGTCACACACTAGACACTGTTGCAGATGTACAGCATACAGACTAGACATTCTCAGTAAAATGGTGATTTATTTTTTTTTGCTACTGATATGATGGCAGTGTAACATACACTCATTGACAATTAAACCATCTGCCAAAATCTGTGCTTGTTGAAGATGTATGGTATCACACCTTGCAGCATCTGCAATAAATGTAAGTGAATGTTGTACATTGGTTGAGCACTTGGTATAACCTACAACATGCATGTATATACAGCATACAACTCAGGGACATAATTGTCAGCTTTGTGTATGCCACTCTTACTTTATGCAAGTATCAGTAATATTCAATGTTTTGAATGCTGATATTTCAGTGCAATGTCAAACTTATCTGGCACTTTTCAGCTTTTGCTGCTCATGGCCATTATATGCCACTAAAATGTATGGCTTTTCCTCATAATTCTGCATGAGATAAGTTGTTGTTGTGTCTTTCGGCTTTTCCCGGTTAGGGGTCACCACATCAGAACTCCGGTCCGCTAATGATTGGCAGTAGACTTTTACATGCCGAGTTGCCGGCCCTGATGCACAACCTTCAGCGAAGGTACGCCCATTCACACATGTCTCCACACAGAAGACACTCTAGCTGAGAATTGAACAGGACAACATCTTACTGTGAGGCGACAATGCTACCGTAACACCACCACCGCAGTACATTCTGCATGAGATAAGTAAATACAGGAATATATTTTGGAAAAGTTGCCTGTTTAGCATGCCTGATTTCAGAGTCACTTTTGCAGACGTGGGCAGCTATCAACAAGACACTTATCATATCAAAACGTGTAATAAAGAGCACACAGATAAAAACTGTGATGTAGCTTTTATGTTGTCTATATTCAAACTAATTTCTTTAGGACTTCTGTATACCACAAGATATAAATCACTATGGTAGCTCACTGCTAACAGAACTCACATCAGATGGCAGAATTCATTGAACTAAGCTGGTTGAATAAGATTGATCTTTTCTCAAGGGATCCATTGTGTCAAGAATAAGTGAATATATATAAAAAGTGCAAACCCATATCTTATATGTGTATGTCTGCTATACACACGTTAATGATTTTTGCAACACTAGCTCTGTATTTGATGAATGATTATATCTATTTACTGCCTTGTAGTTTGTGAACCTATCCAAATCAGCCAGTATCATTTTGCAGCAAGGCTCAGTGTGTGTGTGTGTGTGTGTGTGTGTGTGTGTGTGTGTGTGTGTGTGTGTGTGTGTGTGTGTGTGTGTGTCTGTGTGTGTGTGTGTGTGTGTGTGTGTGTGTGTGTGTGTGTGTGTGTGTGTGTGTGTGTGTGTGTGTGTTCATGTGTGTGTGTGTGTGTGTGTGTGTGTGTGTGTGTGTGTGTGTGTGTGTGTGTGTGTGTGTGTGTGTGTGTGTGTGTGTGTGTGTGTGTGTGTGTGTGTGTGTGTGTGTGTGTGTGTGTGTGTGTGTGTGTGAGTGTGTGTGCGTGTGTGTGTGTGTGTGTGTGTGTGTGTGTGTGTGTGTGTGTGTGTGTGCTTGTGAGAGCATGCACATATGTAAGCTGGAGAACTATATCTGTTTTGCCAAAACAATTCATGGAAGTATAGATCAGTCTCCCCATCCCAAGTGCACCAGTCTTAATTGATTTGGTAAACTAGGTAATTATAGGGATAGAGACATTCCAGGCAGGAATGACTGGCATCTGAATACTATAACTGCAAAAATAAAAAGAAAACATGAAGGAGAAAAATAAAAGACTGAATTCCCACCTCCCCTGACATAATATAGCTCATTTATCTTATTTATAGAGGGACACACATCCAAGCACACACGTACTAAGCTAAGTTCTCACCCCTTATGTGTTGAAGCCAGATTATAGTGTATGATGGTGCTGCATTTTTTGTGAATATCTTTTTGATTAAGTATTTCATATAATTAACCATGTTAAAAGACTCCATGAATAAAGAGTGAGCAGAAAACACATTTTCTGCTGCCCTAACAGCTTGCTCTCACTTTAGCTAGTCTTAACAAATGCAAACAATTGTTGTGGCAGGTTGAAGTAGAATATGGAATAACGTCTAAATTGGATTAATCAGGAAGATCCAACCAATTGGAACTTCTACATTTTATGGAAGAGTGTCCAACAGAGAAAGACAGATATCAATTAATTAGAAAGTAATACAAAATAGAATTTGTATATTTTGCTGTATTGGACTTTGACACCCAATCTACAGCCTTTACTGGAGATTCCAGTGTTGTTGAGCTGTGAAGGGGGGCTGCCTTTAGGCAGGTAGTGATAATTAATGCTGATACAAATCACTCTCCACTTTCTCCTTTTATTTCGTTTACTTATACATTTTTCTATTTGTTTGTCTTTGCAATCACAAAGCCAGTTTCATTCATTTTTCATTGCAGACTAGTTACCATTACCGTTAGCGGCCCCTATTGCTTTTACCTCTCTTCATTCTTTTTTGTGACAATAATAACTATGCTGGATTGCTGTGCCGACTAATAGCAAGAACACATCCCAGGCTGATTATTAACTTGCACCCCATGCATTAAACAGCACAGTGCATTCCCTTCAGTCTTGTAGATCCACACATTAAGGAGACAATAGTGCTATTCAATCAGCTGACTTTAATAACCTGGCTTAGCACTCTGAAATGTTAATTCAAAAACAGCAGGACATAGAACAGACAAATCAATGGTCTTGTCCAACAGGCAGTCCGGTGACAGTATTGATCAAGAAGGAGTGTAGTGGAAGCCTGCGTCACTACTTCCCTTGCCACATCTCCTGGGACTACCCCTATTATTTCTTTCCATTCTTCACAAACTCAGGCATGTCATATATTGTCACAGTTTGGACCAATAAAAAAATAGAAAGGATCTTATACATTTTGTGGTGATGATTCTGTATCAAAGTAAGCTGACAGCAACTGCGTAGATTAATTACCTCAGTATAAATGAAGAACCGTGTCTTTTCTGTCAGGGTTGAATTTCTTCTTTGAGATCCATAAGTCATATTGTACAGAAAAGAATTTACACGTATTAAGTATTCTGGGAAAATTATTATTGTCACTGATGTAATCATCAGCAGCAAAGGAGTATATTACTTTTCAGAAGTTGAGAGGATGGTATTCCATAGTATCAAGCTGCATAATTTCAGAAACAAATATGTCTCCAAATGTGTGAAAATGTGGTAAAGGTAACAGTGATGAAAATAATTCCATAGAAAATACTGAAAAAAACACCGTTCACTGTTTCTACAAAAATTAAAATTAGGACTTTACATTATTAACTGAACATTCACAGATCCAAATGCACAAATTCAAGTCACACCACAGCATAACCAAGCACTGATGTACCATCTTTACTAGAGTCATGGAAGGAAAAAAATAATTTCAGAGGAATCTACAAAAATGACATGTCCATTTCAGATGCTATATACCTAAATGTCCTTTTCCCAGCATGCAGTCTTCCTCCTTCAGCAAGCTCAGAAACACACACTATCTACAGACGCACAGAGATATCTACATACATTAGCACAGACATGAACATGCACACACATGCACACTGTATATGTAAACATACACATGAACATAAACACACATTCACACATGCATGTAAAACAGTATATCATGCATACCTCTCAACTGTTGAGATTGTTGTAGAATGTCCAGAATTTTGTTTTATATGTTTGGTCTGCTCCTTATAAAATCTGTGTTTTACTGGCAAATCATTGATGATTCAAGTCACTAAATAATGATAGACATTTGCATTTTAGAGTTCATTTCCTTCAGAAGATGCATGCTAACACAAAACTTATCATTCTAACAACTGTCTAGTTTTATAAGTGCAGTATTTAAAATCTCTCCTTATTTTGGGGCCTTTGTCCACCCCCCCCCATTATTTCTGGCTTTGTTCCATATTTCTTACACAAAGAGATTGAGAGGGATGATGTCATGTAAGCTAATTTTAAAACTGTGCTGATTAATACTACATGCACAAAACACTTCTGGCCAGACAGGTTTGAGTTCATTTTGCTGCCACACTTACTAGTCAGTGTATCAGTTGTATAATAAAGGGTACATTGGAGGCATAGTTTGCTGCATCTTCCTCCATTCTGTATTTCTAACTAGATATTATATATTGCCAGAAGTGGAAACTCATGAAATGACTTAACTCACTTACACCTTATCTGTGAGTCAAACACCTTAATCTCCAATCATTTTGCTAAAGATCTAATCCAGCAAGTACATTTAACAAAACAGTGGCAACTAGCAGGTATTTGTATACACACACATGCACACATTCTGACTGTAAGAGATTACCATGTAAGCTTATTTTGAAACTATATTGATTGACATAGGATACATGAATGATTTAATTAATTTTGCTGATGTACCAAACACACTTACTATATACTGCATACATTAAACTGTAATATTATATAATAAAGGGTGCCATGTTAAACTCCACAAATTGGAAGTTTGTGACAGGAATTCATAGACTCACACTTTTGGTAACATTTTCTCATGCAATGTTTGACAAATTCATTGAATGAGAAAACATTGGAAACAGATACTAGCACAGACATACTGTATATACAAATACAGACAGACAAATATGCAGTCTCAGTCTTACTGTCCACTCTTACATGAAGCTATAATCAGGGCTTGCCTCCTAAAGTTTAGCTTTAGTGGTTGTACTTCAATAATCTGCATCTTTTCGTGTAATATAACTGAAACTAATGTGTGACATGAGATTTTGTAGTTATAATAGTGGCAGGTTGAATGGATAATAACTGATATGTGCAACTTATTGTGGGGGGGAATTCAGAAACATTTTCAATGGCAAGGTGCAGTGCTAAATATCAATGATCATAGCATGTTACTTCCCATTGCTGCTTAACTATACACTAGAACCACTATAAGATTAGCATTCTGAGAAAAGGGCTGCATAGTAAATTGCAACAAGCTTGTTACTGACGACAGTCACACTGCTGAATAGTAGTCATGTGACTATACTATGAGCAGTCATGTGACACGTGTCAAAATAACAGTAAGGTGGTATGCCAAGGGCTATTCAATGAAGCAACTTATAAAGGCCACTTGACCTATGCAACGGGGCATAGAAATACTAATAGCAGGCCATAGAGGGTCAGCAAAGCAAAGTATAAACTCAGTACATTGTATGAATAGGGAGAAAAGAGAGAGAGATAGCAAAGATAGAAAATGGGGACTCCTTAAGGATTGATCATTTGAGGGGAAGATGGACATTTTTTCCTTTTCTTTTTTTTTCCCTGTGACAAGAGCCCATTTTACATTTTTTATGAAGAGGAAATAAGGTTAGATGAGGAAGGTAACAAGTTGCTTGTGTTGGTAAGACAAGCAGCACAGCAAAAGTGACAGGGGCAGACAACCAAGCTTAAAATGTAGAAAGAAACAAATGGGTAATACTGGCACAAGACATGGATTAATAGTGGAAGGATAACATCTGATGATGGTGAGGTCTAGACTGCATGCAGGGTATGGAGGGGGGAAATTCTGGAAACACAGCATGGAACAGGTTACCTCTACAACCTGCCATGATGAGATCCCACCCAAGAATGAGCATTCTAGCATTAGGGCATGACAACACAATGTATTGTGGGAATTATACACCATCTTTGGCTCCATCCATGCATCCATATATCCATCCATCACACCCTTTTTCCCTATTTTTGCACATGGGGTTATGGTGTCACATAAACAGTGACCATCATTGACAGCCAATATTCACACCACCATCATCTCATAATCCTAATTGCTATGCTACAAAGCCTATAGAGCATAGCTACCATATTGTGGAGGTCTATATTAAAACAAACAAATTAATAAGAAGAATTCAGTCAATTTAGACATAGTGAAACTTTTAAGACAAGACACAATGAGAGCAACAGGCAGAGACAGAAAATGATAGATGGAGTGAGGTCATGTAGCACATGTGTATGACAGCTAAATGTCCAGTTAGAGGGGCTGAGCATGACAAAGACATAGCTGTGAAGATAGGTGAAGGCTGCTAGGCTAGCCAGATAGAATTATGTAAATAATTCTGTCATTTGTAAATATTAATGTAAGCCACAGGCTTGTTCTCCTAAATGTGAAAAGACTGTATTGGATGTTGAACTGAAAAAAATGTAACAACAGTGCACTCTGCTGTAAGAAAGCTGAAAAGTCAAGCATTGTGAAATTCTTTGATCTAAAACTCAGAGCCGATATGTCTAGAGGGAGGCATTCTGCCCATTGTTTTGAGGCCAGAGTTAATGGCTAGAATTGACATGCATAATTTATTTTATTGCTCTTGCTTCCTGACCAACTACAAGATCAACAGGGCTATTAACCATAAGTTTCTGTTAGCCTGAGAACCAGAAAGAAATTATGTAATCTGAAATGAATCAGTGGCACTGTGTTATCAATTTAGGAACAGAAAGAATGAGAGCATTGAACATTTGTCTTGAGAACATCCAACTCACCAGCACTCTGCCTGGGTTCTACATGTAAGTTTATCTTAGAACTGTGTTTTCTCTTGGATATAGATAGGAACTAGGAAGATTAGATTAGTCCTTTTTTCTGTACTGATGTCAGAACTTTTCTACTGTATTATTTTAAATATTTCTCTGTGATCTCTGAACTCTTGACTAGCACTGTGTAGTAACAATTATTGTGTTGTGTTTTTACTATTTATTATTAAATATTTTTAACCCTTTCAACTGTGGCTGTTTTGTGTAGAGATAATTTAATCTGTAAGAGTACATTGCATGTTTATAGTTATACTGGCCAAGCCACTCCAATAAGCCTTGACTATTCAGTTACACTTACCATTTGGATAATAATATTGCACAATTGGACACCCTTTCATAAGCACCTTTTAGTAGCTGATAAATATTACTGGGTGGTGTCAAGTGGTACTACTGTATAGTCTGGGTAAAAGGGGGATAGCTGGAGAACCTGTGCCAGTCTTCCACAGGAGTGTCTGTGTGGTCGTATATAACTCTTATCTCAAAGTGTGTGTGTGTCAGCTACTTGGGCAGGGAAACGAAGCACTAGTTGGACAGAGAGGGGGCTGGAAGTTTTAGCTTGCCCACTAGGCTGAGATCTGGACCCTATAACTGTGCTAGTGGGGAGTCTTATTGGGGATCTGGAGAGAAAGAGACAAACTAGCCCCAGACTGACTGTGATCTCTGTGTGCTCTTAAGGGAAATTTTACTTTACTGTGTGTGTATTTATTATCCTTTCTCTATATGGATGATCATCACTGGTGTTAGTGGTAAGGATTGAGGCTCCTTGATTGCCGGGCCAGTGCATGGGTGCCACAATAGCCAAAGAATATGATTAGTAAATATCCAGCTGGAGGGTCTCAGCAAGACATAGAACATAGTGCAAGACATGACAAGTTAATTGCCAAGCTATGGGGGCTCACCACCAAACAGAACATAGCGCATGGGTATGCCATCAGGATTACCACACTACTGTGACCTTCTTTAAAAGACTTGACATGTTATAAGAGAAATAATGGCTCCTTTGCATAGCTCAAGGCATGGCTACATGCACAGAGGGAGGGGAGAGGCACAGCATGTATGCCATCAGCCCAGTGTAGAAGTACTGAAGCATCGAATTAGTGATATTTGACATTTCAGTGTAAACCTCCTATATATATATATATATATATATATATATATATATATATATATATATATATATATATATATATATATATATATATATATATATATATATATATAGTTGCAGTTGGAAAGAATGAACAGCCACAGGACAGAATGATTTTTATAGTAAAAAAATGACTGGTCATGTAAGTGAGCATTCTTGAAAATGGGGATTCTCCCGACAGCCTTTTGCATGGAATTGCCTTTCAGTGGGGTAAGGAAATTTGACCTTACCCCACTGTTGTCCAGTTTTGACGTTAGCAAATGTAATTAGCAAGGGGTGTGGGGGACTCTTGTGAATGTTCAATGTTTCATGAGATATTCATATATTTATCTATATATATTATATATATATATTTAATACATATGTGTGTGTAGATAGATGATTGATATATATATATATATATATATATATATATATATATATATATATATATATATATATATATGGTATTACAGAATTCAACTGTTGGTATAGTCAACAGCTGTTTTTTTCAACACAATTTGGTCTGCAAAGCAGTTGATTGACAGTTGAGCAAGATCACTATAACGCCAGGTTGGGTAATATGGCATTTCCCCAGTAATGTGAGATCTTGAAATATTGCCTCTGCAAAGAAAACATTGTTTATTTAGTTGCATGCTCAAAGGTTATTTCTTGGAACATGCTCTTTATTGTCAAATTATTTTCTGACTATTTTCCATTGATGGTAAAGATGTCAACATTGTGTAATTTAGACATTTTCAAGTACACTCTTATATATGTATGCATGTATATATCTGTATCTATATCTCTCTGTAGATAGATTGAAGATATCAATTTGCTCCTCCTGTTCTAACTTCCAGTTTTGAAGTGATTGACTTTCCCCAGTAGGTGTTGTGTTGGTTGGACATGAAAACAAGAATGAATTTTTCATACTTATCAAATGATTTATAAACATCAGTGTATACCAAGACTATATATTCCTCATTCTGAAGGAGGTATGGGCCTCCTCGAAATTGATTACATGTATAGGTCTGCAATCGTAGAACTGCATATATATCTACTGACCTTGCAATACCCAAATGTAGTGAAAGTTTTAAAACATGAGGAGAATAAGTCTAAGATGACTTCCCTGCTGAGTTTAGCAGAAGCATATCCGTGTCAATTAGGAATGGAAATCAAACCAGAAGTCGATAAAAATCAGACAGCAACTGAATATGTCAAAAAACAAAAGGAAGAATATAAGGTCAAGGATCAGATGAGAAGGCAAGAAACGTGGAAAATGCATAAATATAGTTTCAAGTACAGAAAACTCTTGGAACAACTTCATGTTGATCAGGACTGAATGCAGGAATGGTTAGAGGTGAATTTAAACCAAAAGATGAAAGATTAATATTGGTGGCCCAAGATAGTGGACTATTTACACATTGGTTTACAAAGTTAATTGATCACGGGGGAGAAACAGACAAAATGTAGGTTTTGTAAAACAGAATTGGAAACAGCCTCACATCTTGTTGCTGGTTGTGATATAATATTGGCAGAAGGACTGTGTATACTGAAAGGCATAATAATGTGGCAAGACTGTTGCACTGGGGATTGTGCAAACATAAGATTGAAATAGCTGAAAAACATTGGAAACATTAGCCATAAAGAATTATAGAAAAATTATGACATTTATATCAAATGGGATCACCCATTACCAAAAGTTCAAAAAAATAGATGCGAGAAAAACAGATATAGTAGTCTATGAAAAGATAACAAAAGTAGCATTGATCATTGAATCTGCTGCACCCAGTGACTACAGTGTCTTACGCAGAAATAAACACAAAGTCATAAAATGCTATCTGTAGGCAGAAACAAGGGCAATGTGGAAGGATACATACACAGTTCCAATAGTAGTAGGAACAGCAGGTCTTATAAAAAAGAATTTACAATCATACTTAGATATTATTCTGATGCATGGAACTCTGTATGAACTGCAGAGTCAATACTGGCCACATTTTGGGTGATGTGAAGAACGCTTCTGGCTAACATCAAAGAGTGAAATAATACTAATTTCATGAAGTTTAATCATATTTTAACTTAGGAATGGGGTTCATTCCCGTGATGGCATTCGGACCACAAAAGACTTGGAGAATTTAAAAAGAGAGATGTCTATTGCTGTATGCATATGTGTGAATATATATATATATATATATATATATATATATATATATATATATATATAGATATATATATGGATCCCTATCATATGAGAGAAACCTCATTTGACTGAAACTCATTTGACTGAGACCATAAGACTGAAATTTCAAAAAAAATCAAAAGACTGAAAAGGCTAGGTTAAGATCCCTAGAGTGAGTGAATCTTGTACCATTTGACTTGTGGATGTGCAGCATTTCAATTTGGGCAGAGTCCAAGACTACTCTGTAGGCCAGACACAAGACACTTCTCAGCAGCCAGTAAGATACAGAGTACAGTGACATGGTCTTCAGCTTAACCATGTAGGTCATGTGTTGATGGCTCAGCATTTTCTTGGTGAGAAACCTCTGAGGTCTCCCCAGCTGCTGCAGGTGATTGGTGAGGTACATACAGATGGGAGCAGTGTACTCTATTAGTGGTCTGATGATGGATGAGCACAGGGGAGTTATAACATCCTTAGCTCTGGATGCAATGCCCTTACTTATGAGATGTGTAAAACAGAAGGCCTTCCTTACCACTATGGACACATGGTGATCGAAGTTAAGGTTGCTATCAACCTGTGTTCCCAAATCTGTCTTCGTCTGTCCCACAGTATGCTTCCTACCACCCATCTCAGGCACTTTATCTCCATCACGTCTACCTTCCTCAACTGCTTGACCTTTACTGCCCAGGTTTCTTGACCATACAGTAGTACAGATTGCACCACTGTTTTTATACCTTACTTTTCAGCTTTTTTCGTATATTCTTCTGTCATACACTACCTTTCACACTTTGTGCCAGTAGGCTGCAACCCCTCTGATTCTAGCTTTGACCTACTTAACGACCCCTCCAAGATACTTGAAGCTGTTAACCTGTTCCACTATCTTCCCTTTCTATCTCAATTCTCAGCTTCTTCTGATTTCCCCCATTTGCTGCCATTACAACTGTCTTATCTGAACTCAGTTTCATCCCACATGCCTTCAGTTTTGCATTCTATTCCCCTATACATTGCTGAAGTTCTTGCTCAGAGTTTGCCTATAATGCTGCATTACCTGCATACAGCAGCTTTGGCAAACAGGTTGGAAGGGATAGATCAGCAGTGTAGTCCATCACCAGTATAAACAGCACTCAGCTCAGAGATGAACCCTGATGCACATCCAATCCCACCTGGAACCCCTCTGTGAGACCGAACACTGATCGTACTTGAGTCATTCTATCCTTGCACATAGCCTACACTAAATCTACCAATATTTCTGGGACTTTGAACCATCACAGGACTACCCAAATCAGCTTTCTTGGGACCTTGTCATATGCTTTCTTTAAGTCTAGAAATGCCCATTTGGACTATTTCTCATCTCTAGTTTCTTCTCAACTATCTGTCTCACTACAAACATTCAGTTAGTTGTGCTGCATCCTGACCTGAACTGCTCATCTCCCATCTTACCTAAACTGCTTGTCTCCCATTTCACTTTGTACCTAGGTACCTCACTCTCCTGAATGCTCATCTGTGTATCATGTCAAGTCATGGTGTGGAGTTTTCCAGCAGGGATATGTGGCAAGACAGACTTGGATGGTCCCTTTGTATTGGGACAGGCGGACAAATGTACATTAGTAGGTACAGCACGGTGGAAGCATGGATACAGTAAATGTCTACAGCCATGTGGGATTCCTCATCATGAGGCAGTAGTGGCATCAGTAACAGGTACACAGACAGTATTGGAGCTGCATGACCATGACTGTCCTGTGATGTGTGAGATGGCCATGGAGGCTATGTCATTTAGGGCGTTCCTGTCATGACACTGCAGACACATTACTTTGTAGCAAGTATGATATGGCATTACACAACCTTGACCTAGATTGTGTGTGTGGCGTACTCACAGTGGGGACTAGAAGTGCTGTCAACATGGCTATGCCTAGGTGTGTTGATAGCCATGGTGATCATATGAGAAAGAAGTGTGGCTATGCCCTGGGATCCAGGTCTTTAGGTGCCACTGGATGTACTTTACACATGAACATGAACCTGTGGTTTATGCCGATCATAAGAGGTCACCCATCCCCTACACCTATGCATCAGGCAAGCAGCAGCTTTCCTCTTGACATGTAGCAGAGTAACTTTCTACTGACAGCAGAGTCCACAGTCCAAATTCATGCCCTGCAATGGCATCATGGATACAGCCCCTAATGGACCTGCAGCTTATGATGTGCATACCTACAGGCCCATGGCCAAGCAATGGTACTGTATGTTTCCCCTTAAACATCTGCATCCTGATCCATGTACGTGTTGTGTAGCTTTCAATCAGTTTTGAGTGTCAGCTGGACATCTGCTGCATACTATCTTTCTTCCCATATATTCTCTAGATTTGTGTTGCAAGACAGCAGGGTTACTCAACCAAGCCACGGGTTTATGAATTTTCACAGGTGGGTTGTAGACATCCTATACCTGAGCCCTATGTGCTCCCATTCTCCCTTTCAACAGCTATAACTCTGTATCTGCAAATCATTTACACACATACACACACACACACACACACACACACACACACACACACACACACACACACACACACACACACACACGCACGCACACACACACACACACACACACACACGCACGCACACACACGCACACACACACACACACACACACACACACACACACACACACACACACACACACACACGTATATATATGGTAAGCATTTTAGACTCTGTGCCTTCAACATCTCCCTAAATATAGCATTGGCCTTGAGAATGCCAACTTTCAGATGAAGAATCCCATCCTATACTCCCATATCACAAAAAGATTTTTTTTATTTACTTGTTTCCCAGGGTAAAATACTCTCCTCCATGGACCTTTTTCACACTCAGCCCCAGAGTGATGCCTGGGTACGTTACTTGCTCAGAGTGACACAGTTCAGCAGTAGAGGCTGAGGGAATCAAACCTTGTACCATTGGACCACAGCCAGTTGAGGAGATACATTCAGTAATTTGTGGTATTAGTCCATTTATGTATGGTGATATCCTGCTATCATGCAATTCTTTTCCATATTTCTTATAAGTGAGTATTTGCAGATCCTGCCACATCATACAGTCATATCTGTGGTTGTTTGCAGAAATGTGCATGATGTGAAGTTGTGATATGTTCATGTAAGTGCCTGTCAGATGTTGTATGACAAATTTTTGAGTAGACACAAAAGAAAACAACAGAAAGTGTATGAAAGCAACTACAGCTTTCAAAAATCTTTGATATACATTATTTTTTTTCTTTTAAGTGTATACTTTTTAATATATAACTGAGAAGGACTGTCCTGAAATTATATGTAATTATCAATGACAAAAATCCCCTTTCAGAGTAGAGTTTGGCAATGAGTGTGGTATGATTCTTGGTAGGCTATGAAGATAACACGTTCTTTGCAGAGAGGATTTTAGATCCATGGAATTGGCACCCAGGAAGGTTGGGAAAGAGAAAATTTACAAAGACATCGAAAAAGGGTTTATCCAGGTGGAAAAGAATGAGGCGGATGTAGGACTCAAAGCAAGAAGGAGTTAAGAGATAGTATGATGGTTAGGTGGTTACCTTACAAACAAAAGGTACAGAGCTTGATTTTACTTTTGAAAAGGAAATTGGCTAGGCATAGCTTACCACTTACCTATAAGATGCAGAATGTTAAATGTACTGTAGGAGAAGACCAAATAAACTTACTGTCTTCTATTTTCAAACTAATATATTATAACATATTGAAGGAAACATGGTAAAAATCTAAAAACTGGTGAGCAAACGAAATAGATACATAGCTTTAGTGTTGTATGACAATTTAACTTTTAACTTCATCTTGTATAACACTGCTTCTTATGTGAGAAACATTTATTTTTTCAAAATAAATAAATACATACATACATGCATGAAAATAAAAGCGTTATGCCAGTATTGTAGTATATGAGGCAAAACACTAGTAATGATACAAATAAATGCAAATAATATACAATTATGGACACTCAACAAAGATTAAAGTGGATACTCATCAAATTAAGTGCAAGATGTAAAAGTTGTCAGCAGTATGGAACCATATCAGAAACACATATCCAGTAGCTAATGAAACTGAATGCACTTATTTCTATTATGTATGGTTATATAGTGGTAAATCCACAACACTGGTATAAAACACATTTGCTATGTTAACCCAGAATCAAAATATTTACAAATGATAATAGTGTAATATGAAACATTTGGATTACTGGTTTTCATGCCCATTATGAAAAACTATAGCAAGTGCGTATTCATGCTGACAGTCAAAAGGTTGGTGAATCTGGACTCAGATATCCAAAGTTAATATATCAAACCAGTTGACAAATGCATTTCAGAAAAATCTGATAATAACACATTCAAATATCATGTCAATATTGCACTGAATTATATATTCCATAGCACAAATTACAATATGCAAGGTAAAACATATGAGTTATACTTTAAATCTCTGACTCCAGTACTAACAAACTTTGAATTTACAGTGACATGTTAAATCCATGCAACAATGGCAGTCCCAATTTTTATAGGGGTGCATCCTAAATGTGGAGTCTTCTCCCCTGCACCACCTTACTTACTTATACTAATTTTAGGATGGCACACCAGATTAATGAAAGCATGATTACACTGAGACGGTCCATCAGGAACTGAAACACAACATTACAATAAAAAATTTAAGCTGAAGATTAAATATCTCACTGCTTTACTTTCAGCATCTGAGTTGTGATTGGTACAGTGAATCTCTGTATATAGGGTGATGTATCTACTGGGAGGGTTACAACCCCTTTTACTCCCCGTATGATGGATTTGCCTACGAGGTTTGCAATTTCAACATGCTTTGAAATTATATTATTCAAAGTGACAGGTATTCAAACTACTAGTGAGTTGTACAAAAATCTACAGTTCTCAGACATTCAGATTCCTACAATTTGACTTAACTAAATTGTCCTTAAACTGTCACAATGGATGACTTTTGTGCAGTCAGTGAATGGAATCACTTCATGAGACAGAACTGTGTAAAGTTAGCAACACATGATCTGAAAAGAAGCGTTGCTGCTCACTGAAGAACAGGACCCAAAATGTCGTTGAAGCTTCATGTTGTGTCCTAATCATGGTTTGTGATGCATGTATATTACCTGTTAGGTTATTTATTCAAAAGATCCATAAATCATGTTTTATGATATTCTTAAATTTCATGGATGTAAAGGTAAAGGAAATAAACTGAAAATGTTTGTGAACATTTTGTGAAGGTATTTATGAAGTACGTGAGTGTCATTATCTGTGAGTGTAGGTACAAAGATGTGCATGTGTGTTTGTCTGTGAATCTGTCCAAGTGTGTGTGTGTGTGTGTGTGTGTGTGTGTGTGTACGTGTGCTGTAATGTACAAGGTTTGACTATATGAGACTGGTTCAGAAAAATAATAATCCTGAAAATTCAGCTGATCATTTACTGTAGTTAGGTTTGTTGTTTGTGTCAGTGTGCCATGGAATTTATTTGGAGGAAATGGGAAAGATGATGATAAACCTTTTTAAGAGAATAATTAAAAAGGGAAAATTATAAGAATATTTTTCATTTTGGTACTAAAAAAGTAAGATAATCTCTCTTAACAACTACTAGTGACATTAAGACGAACATTTGAAATTCTGGGGCTCATGATCTGTGGTGCCATACGAGAACATTAGCACATTAACACTGATGTTTTTTCTTTATTTCAAGGACAGTTTCTGAAAAGTTATTATGGTTTGCATGGAAATGGTTTCTTTACTTTGGTAAAATAACACCCGATTGATCGTCCAACAATGTCTCAAGGTAGTATTAAAAGGAAGAGGGTTGATCTTGCACTATGCTAAATAGCTTACATTATTTCATTCTCACCAAGGGGTGGGCTTGTCACAGTAAATGTGTAGTCATGGTTGACGTATAGTTTTATTTATTTTAGTAAAGCACAACTACAGAAGGTACTTAACTTCATATGGTACTCAGCTGATTCCCTATATAAGAAATGCCACTTTTGAATGGACATTAAGGATGCCTACCTGAAATTTCTTGGATGGGGAAACATTACCATATCCTTAAAAGGTCACCAATAGTGAAAGGTGGAAATGAAACATGGCGAAGTATTCTTCTCTCTAACACCACCCAAAGTAATTTTTTGTCAAAGTGAGATATCATCAATTTTGTATGCTTTGTTGCAGTAGCCTACTGGTCAGGACTGCCAATAAATATCCATTCTGCTTGTCACTTATTAATGGCACAGATTTCAACTAAAAAATGCACAGCTCTTTGAAAAATAAATACAAGGTGGATACATAAAATATGCATATGATACAAAAAGAATATAAACTACTTTATGTATTCTAGACATTCTGTGTAATAAAAAGGGATTGCATTCTTTACTATTAAATCAGAAATTAGTGTTTCTTTAACATGATAATCAATGAAAGCACTAGATTAATGAAATATGGTTACCCATAGTGGAAAGAAAATGCATCCAATCAAGAGGAATATGTTTATGGTTAATATTCAGAAAGGGTCAAGACAGGTTGTCAAAGCAGGCGCAGATTACTATACACACCATGGAGGAAGGAATGGAGCAGACTTTTAAGAGAAAATGATGACTCCCCATTAACTGTCAATCAACTGAGGCAATTTTTGAAAAGGAACATTTTATCAGCTATGTAAGGTTTTGAAATATTAAAGTTCTCATACATTTATAATATGGACTGCGTCTTCCATCATTTGGAGAGCAAACTGGACAATATAGACTCAATGAGATAGAAATAAAATATTTCAAGTGATGATTTTGAGAAATGTTTTATAATGCTAGTTTTCTATTACAGGTACTGTACATGGAATGCAAGTAATGTGAATATACAGCCATTCCTATACTGGGTGGGCAGAATGCAGAAGGCAAGATCAGCCATTAGCCTTTTTCTATAGTCTCAGCTAAAAGATGGGTTGTAGGATGTTAGTATGACTGTTTTCCCTACAGTATTTCAAGTGGCATCTCCTGCTATTTTAAATAGATGAGTGTGCCAGGGACTAAAGCTAGACCCAGGTCCAAGCCCACTGCACCTTCCTAGGCAGGTGTTCTTCTGAGTATAGAATTAAAAAGGTAAACTATGTGTTGTAGATGCAGAGAAGGTAAAGTACTTATGCTAAAGGTTTATCTTATAAGGGTACACCAGGACTTTTCAGTGGAACTGGAAAACAGATGAGGGGTCTTTGTAAGTGTTCATTAACTTCATGATAGGCGTGATGTTTATATGACATTTAAATGCCCAGCTATGCTGTCCATTAAATGGAAGACATCTGCACAGCTCTTTGATATATCCAAAGTGGAAGCATGCTTTTTCCAAAATAATCTATCCAACTACACAATTTACTAACTCTTCCTCAACAAACATTGACTTACTGTACTACTTTAATACAACTGTAGAAATAATATCACCTACAAAGGCAAATATGCAGTAATCTCAAGATCACATGGCAACTTCTCCCCAACAAATGCAAGTAGCACCAACAATCATCTCTCAGTCTTTGAAAACCCTGAACCTCTAATACACAAACTGGGTACTTTTTTTCAGGTGCTGATAAGTAATAAATATGAGGCATTGTCAGAGCAGAAGAACAAGTGATGTGCATACAGATTGTCCACAAATTGATGACTGTAGGCCAGATTATTTTTTGTCAAATTACGTTAAGCTGCAGCCATTTACAATGGTCCCCATGCCAGGGAAAAACAACTGGCCCAAGCCTTATCAGCATGGCAAGAAGGCACTGAGGCTGCCTTCTTGAATAAAATGGGGTGCATATAACATGAGGTATACTTGGACTTGTAGGTATACAGATCCTCTTAGAGTCGATACGTGACATGTTAAGAAATGTAATAGTTTATTCTGAATGTATGGGTTGTACAATGTACTAGAGGCAGCAATTCTTTGTCTTGGCTGAACCATCTCTTATATATTTCTGCTATGTTTTAAAGGCAATGTGCCTACACTCTTACAAGTCAAGCAATATGTTCAGAATATGAATATAAAATCATGTTTTGAATAAACTAGTATTAAATCAGTGGACAATTAAATGTTCTTCTTTTCACTTTTTCTGAGGATTTGCAATATTGTTTCCGTCCTTCTTCCCAACCTCCTCCCCATCTTCATATCTCATCTTGGACACCATATGGTTTTGCGTTATTGTCCAGACCATTGTTTTTAAAGATAAATGTTTCAGTGCTTCCCTGGGATTCAGGAACACTAAAACTCCATGCAGGAACAGTGTAGCAGCTCCTGCACGGAGTTCTGCCTCAGAGCGATTCAGCAAAACGCTGATCTGATGTGCACGAGCCTGTCTACACTGTTCCTACATGGAAGACTATGCAGCATGCTAATCACCTCATTTGCTACTAAAAACCATGCAAATGAGGTCAATTAGTGATTCAGGAAGCTGCCAGATCTCCTTGCAGGAACAGTGTCAGTGCAGAAATGTGTTCAGTTACTAAATGAACACATTTCTGCAAAAAAAAAAACAGAAGCATGAGAGCACAAATAAAAGCATGTATTCATATCTATAGGCATGCCAACGGCCAAATATATGGCCAGTGGAATGAATAAATGTTTAATTTTAATAAAAAATATATATATTGGCCATTTAAACATAGCGCAGCAGCGCACAAACATGATTGTGCTGAAAATAAAAAAAAATGTGAAAACCCAAGTTTAAAGAAAATCTGCATTTTGCCATTATAGTCTATGGCATGCAGAATCAAAACAATACCAGGGGACAGTGGTTGTCAAGGGAAAAGGCTCCATGTCAGTGCAGTATCTATGGGCTAAGGCAGTGGGGTATGCAAATGAAGGGAAATTTACTGAATCACAAAATATTCTAAGTCCAAAACCTGCACCTAACCGTGTAGGTGCTAGAACAGGATTGTGTAGGCAGGAGGAGCAACTAACATGAAAAGAGGGTGTGTCATGCTTGCTGTAAGCACATTGGTGCTCCATTTCCTGGGTTTGTGCTTAGCTAAGCACAGCTAAGCGAGGGGATATGTCTGAGGCTGTAATGTCTTACACCATGAAATGAAGAGCGTGTTCACGTCCAGGGAGGGACATTTCTGCTAAAATGTGTTTAACTTAGCTAAAGGGGTTTGTGCACCATGCACTGGGACTTAAATAAACAAACAAACAAAAAAAAAAAAACCACAGGAAATGGCAGCAATGTGCATTTGTAAGCAAGGGGGTGTGTCCAAGGCTATATAGTGCTGTTTACCTTGTGTAAAGGGGTTTGTGCTGTGTGCACCGGGATTTAAACCACAATAAAATAATACAGTAAATGGCAAGTGGAACAAGAAAAAAAGGAAATAGCAGAATAGAGGCACTCAAATACAAGTAATAGAGCTGGCAGATGGAATGTGTCATACTCATCCAATCACACATCTGCAGCACACCATTATAAACTATGCAAACACCTTTCAGTCTGTTTTTCCCACAAACTCTACACCACTGGTGTACACAGACAGGGAACTTTTACCTGATAAAACTAACAAAATGTTAGAGGCTACTATCACCCTCATACATCAGTATGTGCAAGAGGCTGAGGGTGGTGAAGAGGACAATGCTGACAACCGCTCCAGACTTATGAGGAGGAGAAGAGTGTTCAGGCCCAGGTAACCTACCAGGGGCTACATGATTTGGAGATAGTAGTGTTACAAGATGGACAGGGACATACTGCAGCCAAGTGTGGAGCTGTGCTGGCCTCGCCTCACATCCAGAACAAACAGAGGAGATCCCACCCAGTGTATACCAAGGTATGTGTAGCTCTAAGAATACTAGCTACAGGTACTTTCCAAAGACCAACTGGGGATATCATGGGGGTCTCACAGGCATCTGCATCCAGGATACTCCACCAGTTCCTGGATGCCATGCCACCACATGCCGAGGAACACATTAAATTCCCCACTACCTGTGAGGAAAGGACTTGCAATATGTGTCTCTTCCACCATGTAGCAGACTACCCGGATTCACTGGGTGCCCTAGACTGCACACATATCCACATCAAAGCACCACCTGGTGACCAGGTTAGGGTCTACGTAAACTGCAAGGGGTTCCACTCCATCAACTGCCAGGTTGTGTGCAATGCCGAGGGCATTATCATGAATGTGTATGCTGGCTGCCCTGGAAGATATCACGAGTCCCACATCTGGCATCTCTCTCAGCTGTATCAGTGGTTTGCCAGGGGGGACATCCCATATGGCTATTTAGTGGAGGATGCTGGCTACGCACTTGAGCCGTGGATGATGACACCCATCAGAAATGCACAAACACCTACACAAGAATGCCATAATGAGGCATATGCACAAACCCGGATCATTATAGAGTGTGTGTTTTGGGATGCTCAGGTCACAGTTCCGCTGCCTTGACATATCCGGTGGAGCCTTGCAGTATTCTCCAGACACATGTGCACATATGGTCATAGTATGTGCCATGCTACACAATATGATCCTGTGGAAACAGCTGCAGCAGGAACAAAATGAAGAAGGGCCACACAGCCCCCCACTATTACCAAGGCCTGCACAGACACAGCGGGACTCAGAGGAGGAACATCCTGAGCCTGCCCCTATAGGCAGATGGAGGTGTGCCCAGTATGCCCTGGCCTTGGCAAAGAGGCAACACATAGCACATACACTGACACTGTAGGGACTCAGGGACTGATCTCTCTCTCTCTGTCTGACTCACACACACAGTAAAATTGATACCAAACATCACACCACCTATACCTGACCATGTATAGGCAGTGTATTGTGTGCATCCAACATAGGCAGCCCTCAAGCACCACCCTCACAACAGCTGCAGGCACAAGGTAAGCCAGTCTCTGTAATAAATTAAACTAATGGAGTGGATTTCTCTGATAGCATATCTATGGTATTGATCAAGCATGTAAAGGAATGGGTGGTTAACTGGGATAGCAGCAGACAACTGACAGCTCTATGGGACAGCAGGATGTGTATCCCCAGTACTGCCCTACCCACACCATGCAGTACCACCCTAGTCAACAAATACCACTGCAGTATATGTGGTGAGCCAAATAACTCAGGGGAGTCATAGGACACATGCATGGATGTCAAAGTAGGGGTCCCATACCCATCACCAGCCCCACACAGCAGATCAGCTCTAGAGAACAATACAGAAATGCCTGCCAAAGGCCCCTACAGGCGACATCCATGAAATCCCCACCCACAGACTTTTACACAGAAATATCACAGCAGGTCTGGCAGTGGCAGTATGGCTCTGAAAGGTAAGAAGTCTGAAACTACAAATGTCTATGCCAGAACAATCTGACCTGTGGTTGAAGGTGTTATGCCTGTAGTCTGAAAGATACGGCACACCACTATGCTACATGGGACCAAAATGTTTAGCAAATATCAGCATAGTCTGTGCAGATGTGTATTGTTTACACTCATGTCACCCCCCATAGTCCCATAGAAAGGCAATAACATATTCTTAGACTTAAGCAGCATCCAGCTGCCACCCAGAGTGATGGTGCAATAGTAACAGAAAGCAATTGTCAGTAACACCCACAGTCAACTTACTGGTGCCATCCCAGGGGTGTCTCCTGCCAGCAGCCTGGGAACATATGATCATCAGAATGCACTGCCCTGCTACAGATGGCCTGCATCTGTCCACCTGGCCTATAGGCCTCTGGCAAATTCCTATGCCTCACCCACAGTGCCCTTTAGGGAGTGTCATGGGGTCCATAACACAAGCATAACACAGTCCACAAAATGCAAAGAAAGGCCATGCTGACAACTGCTAAGAGCAAACCTGCCAGCCTCAGGGAGCCAGAAATTGGGACAAAGCCATGAATAATGGGGTGATGACAGTCCAAAGAAAAGGACACCTGTAAAATACTGCTCTAATAATGTTATAAATTTGATGGAATTATTTGTAGTAGCATGGAATGTTTTATGGGTACGAAGTCTGAAACTGCAATGTCAACTGTCAGTAATATCTGACTTCAACCCTGAGTGACTTGTAAAACACTTTTGCTTGAAAATGACACTTCATACCTATCAACCTCTTAGAGCAAAAAATCTGAACAAAGCCTAAAACGATGGGGGGACAAATAGGAACAGATTTTAAATATTGCTCTTATAAACTTAGAAAGTTGAGAGAAAAATAGGTTTTTCATTAGCATGAATTTTCTGAAGGACGTGGAGTCTTAAACTCAAATGCTTGTCATTATTTAATGACTTAAATCCTCAGCTATTTGCCAGAAAGGTACAGATTTTAGGAGGAACACACTAAAAATATGAGACAAAAGTCTGGACATTCTGTGAAAATATGTACAGTTGAGAGGTATGCCACACTTGTTTGGGTAACCAACAAGATATATGTGTCATGGATGTGGACATTCTGTGATACTCTGTACAGTCGACAGTTAGGGCTAGGAGTTCAAACATGGGAATGCACTCACTGTAGGGAGGCCTAACCTTGGAAGATGGTGACATGTCTGCACCCACAGAACCCTGGGCCACAGCCATGGGGAGTAAAACACCTCTCCCTGATCACGCATCCTATGCAACATCCTGACCCCAACATGTGGCCATCCAAGCAAAATGAGGTGGGCCATACCTATATGTGTGGCAAACATACACCTCCAGGCTAGTCAAACAGTCTGACACACGCACAAGACCCTCCAAATGCAGTCAAGCATTGAGGAGAGCCCAATGCAAAGTACTGGTAGCTATAGGCAAACATATCTGCCCATGACCCCCCCCCCCACATATCCTATCTCCTAAAAATCTATCTGTAGTTTACCTGTCACCCTGATCCTGTCTGACTTCTAGTACTCAACTTTGGACTGGAAATCAGACCAGGCCAGAACATAAATGCACAGAGATTCCACCATTGTAACATATGACCAAGGTGTTGGACCATTTCCACAGCACCAACAGTCAATTGCTTGTAGGCATACCTCTCAACAGGCTGAATTGTGCAAGAATGTGTAGCATTTGGCCCATAAACCTTGTGTGTGCATCATCCATATTGTATTCTTCTGGTAAATCACTGTGATAATCTGAGGAGGTATGTCACCAGGTACTGAAACAATACATGACAGTGTCAAATGGCATATATGACAGATGTCTGCTAAAACAAGCCATGTACACCTAGCAACCCATACATTACTGGGAGAAATTGTCACAATCATTGCATGGCCCATTGCCCCCACAATTGGATAGGGTATCTCCAGATATCCTGCACCAACAGGTTAAGAGGTATGGCTGTAGCACAAAACAAACTGGACTGGAGTACAACAATCCCTGGAATGGAGTCCCACATGTACTATAGAAGGAGACACTGGGCATGTTCATACACTTAGAGAAATGTCAGTAGGATCAAGGAATGAACAGGCCATCCCCACCCAGTGCACTTTCCATTGCCCCACCTTAGCAGTCCTGAAGATGTCTGTCACCATAGAATTCACTTTTATTAGGCCCAGCCCCATAAGCTCTGTGGCATGTGCGATAACTGCATAACATGATAGTACAAATAACTAGTTAGGTAGGAGTTGTAATGTCAGTCCTGGCAAATGTAAAAGTGTGTGTGTGTTTGTATGCATGTTCACAACTAAAAGCTTTTGGGTCCATTCCAACCTAATACACTTCCCCTTTCCCTACTTTAGCAGTCCTGCAGATATCAGTCATCTTAGAAGTGCCTTCCATCAGACCTCAGCCCCATAAGCTCTGTGGCACATGCGATAACTGCATAACATGATAGTATAAATAACTAGTTAGGTAGGAATTCAAATCCCAGTTCCGGAAATGTAAAAGTGTGTGTGTGTGTGTGTGTGTGTGTGTGTGTGTGTGTGTGTGTGTGTGTGTGTGTGTGTGTAGTCACCACTAAAAACTTTTGGGTACATTCCAACCCAGTACACTTCCCCTTTCCCTACTTTAGCATTCTTGCAGATATCAGTCATCTTAGAAGTGCCTTCCATCAGGCTTCAGACCCATAAGCTCTTTGGTGCATGTGATAGCTACAAAACATGATAGTACAAACAACTAGTTAGGTAGGAGTTCTAATCTGGCAAATGTAAATGTGTTTGTGTGTGACAGTTGTGTGTGAAAGACTGAGGGAGTTGTGGTTTTGTTTGTTTTTAGGTGAAACAGTTTTATGCCATTCCCACCCACAACACTTCACAGTGCCCCACCTTATCAGTCCAGGTGATGTCGGTCCCTTATCAGCAAGCTTGGCCAGCTGTCAGCCCTGTAAGCTCAGTAGTGCATGTGATGAATGATTAACACTATAGTACAAATGACTAGGTTTGGCAGGGGTTCTACTGTTGTATCTGGCAAATATATGCGTGTAAGTAGAAGTATTTTGATACGTTTCCCACCACTGCCCTACTTTATTAGTCCTACTGATGTCATTCCCCATATCAGCACCTTTGTCCAACTCTCAGCCCAGTAAGCTCTGTAGCACATGCAGTAATTGCATAACCACTATAGTACAAATCACTAGTTAGGTAGGGGTTCTTCTCTCACATCTGGCAGGTGTGCGTCTGTTTGTAGGATAAAGTGTTTTGATACATTTAACACCCACTGCACTACTTTATCAATCCTGCTGATGTCATTTCCTTTATAGATTCACAAGTGTGTAGTAGGTAATGGCCCAGGAGCCTTAACAGGCTTAGCACATAGAAGGGCCCTGCCATTGTGCCACCCGATGTTATGTCCCAGTGCCTGTATCAAGTATAGCCATTGCAGTGCTAATTGGGTTGAACTGTCTATTACCCACCTAGTCATCAAGATTTCTCTGGAACATGGTCAGCTAGGTGCTCTGCATGACATGTATGCAAAGTGTATTCCAGGGCATGTGCAGTCTCTTGGTGAGTGACCTGTCCTAGCAGCATGTTGTGGTGATTATGGTACTGAGGTAGAGGTCTCTACAGTGTTGGTGTGGATGGATTTATATGTAGCATTTCTAAACCAGCTGGAGTCAGACATGGCTTTGTAAGTCAAGCACAGATAGCTGCTAATTAGGTAATGACACAGAGAATAGCTTGGGTCCTCTGAGTCTGTCTGTGTAGGATGTGTTTTTAATGCCTAGGAACCCCTTTGTGAGGTGCTTCTGTGGCTTCTTCAGCTGTAGCAGGTGTCTAGTGAGGTACATGGCAAATGGGCCATAATACTTGGGGAGTGGTCTAATGAGGTGTAGTAGACAGAGATCATTACCTCTGTCTTCCTGGATGCAAAACCCTTGGTAATGCAATGTACTATATAAAAGGACTTCCTGACCACAGTGGCAATGTGGTGCTTGAAGGAGAAGTTGCTGTCAACCTGTGTCCCCAGATCTCTTATAATGCCTACAGTGTTCATTGGGCTCCCATTGATGTGGAACTTACTGGGAACTGAATGTTTTACCAAAGGGGATGATGATGCATGTTGTGGTGTTAAGCATTTTGACATGGTTTCCACACCACCCATTGGTCTCACTGAGGCCTTTCTGTAGGATGTTTGCATCACTTGTGGAGTTCATGATAGCTCCCAGCCTGCATTCCTCTGTGAACCTGGTTTGCCAGAGTTCCTCTGTGTTTGGCTGGACCCCTGAGAAGTAGATGCTGGACAAGACACTATCCAGTACTGATCACTGTGGGAACTCCACATGTGACTGCTTGCCAGTCTGACTTGGAGTTTGCCACTGTCACACTGTATGTTCTGTAAACCAATTTGTAAACTACCCACTGACATAGGGGTTGATGCCTAGTTTGTTGTGCTTACCAATAATCCCTGACTGATGAATGGTATCCAAAGCCCTGGCCAGATTAAGGTAGGCTGTATGCATTGCTTTACTATCATACACAGTCCTGGTGAGTCACTGAAAAATGTCAACCAGGTTGAGCAGGCATGATCTTCCATTCACAAAGCCAAACTGTGTGGGGTCCAGAGTTAGGAGATCACCCACATCTTGGTCAATCAGGTCCCTGATGATGCACCCATACCTGTGCATAGTAGACTTGTCAGGTTAAGGGCCAAATAATCCCTTTGGTCTGCAGATGATAGCCCTTCATGGATTGGGATGACTGTGGCAGTGTGCCATTTTGGAAGGACAAAGCCTGAAGTGAGGCTGTGACTGACCAGGGCACACAGATGTGGTGCCAGGTCTCTTTGTATGTCATGTAGAACACATCCATGGATATGTCTGGGTCCCATGGAAGCTGTATCCTTGCCTGTGGACAATGCAGCTCTAACCTGTCCTGCAGTAATCCTGGGTGCCTGGCATTCATCTGCCATTGTGATCGTCCCCTTGGGGGTGGGGGATTGGGGTAACACTGGCACTGAATATGTTGACAAGACTGTAGCCAATTCAAGAAACACACCAAAATATACCATGAGACTGAAACCACAAATGTATATGGAGCAATTTTCTTTAATTCAGCTTCTGGTACCTTGGCCTTGCACCTTCAAGGAATAACTCACAATAGAAAAGAAAAGTTAAAGTTCATATTTTAGAACATTTAGGGGACATTAGGAGAAATAATACACACAGCCCGGTAGCAGCTCACTTCAACTCTAAACATAATGGACAGATGGGGGGTTATTTTTTAGTGTTTTGGCACGTACAAGTAATGCTATAGGAAATTTCAAAAGAGAACTGAATAAACTTGAGTGTAGGATGATTTTAAACTTTCATACATTATACCCCAGGGGTATGAATTTGCATTGTAATGTTACTTTATGATGATCGAAGTTGAATTAATAATTAGGAATGTATTTTTCTTTAATAAAATAAGGATTTAAGTGTGTTTGTATATTGTATTAATTTATAAAATTATTGCACTTTGAAATTTCATGTATTTCTGTAGCTAGGGGTTAAAAGGTGTGCACATGATTAAATGTTTGATATATGTAATGAATCAATTAATTAATCAATCACAGAGGCACTCAATGAAGGTCCAACCCAGCACTGGCATTTGTTTTGTATAAAAGGAGCTTCTTTCATATTGTGAGTTTTTCCTTGAAGGAGAAAGGCCGAGGTACCAGAAGTTGAATTAAAGAAAATTGCTCCATATACATTCTTTGTTTCTGTCTCATGATATATTTTGGTGTGTTTCTTGAATTTCAAGATTTGGACTGTTGGTTGTTGTACTGGGTATACATTTAAGACTGTAGCCAATATCTGTTCTGTCAAGATAGGAATCAGCATTGTGCAGTAACTCACAGCACTTGTGGTTATTGCTGTGGAGGTTGTTGATATAACTATCAAAGGCTTTTGTGATTGTTGTCAGTGTCTGCTGAAAATCTGCCTTCATAGCTGCCTGTAGGTGATTCCATGAGGGATCCCAAGTTGTGTTTGAGGCTAATAAGGGGGTTCACCAGTCTTGGGACACCACTATTTTCTGCAACAGTGTCCTCCTTCTGTTGTGCACATTAGTAATGGCAGGGGACCATCACAATGGCTTCCAGTGTTTGGAGGACAGTGTCTGTGTTCTGTTGGCAATGGCTAGTACCATGCATCCTTGTATATGTTTGTGCAATGCATATGTGTATGATGTGACAGTAATGCAGCTATTTCCCATTCTCATGGGTGCAGTGAAGTCATCTACCCCTGTTTTTATGACTGCAATGTCAGCACTGGAGAGGTTTTGCAAGGTGGCTGCCTTTGTGGGGGCTGTGAGTGAGATGTTGATCTCCATGTTGATTACATCATGTTTGGATTTGACCAGGTAGGGACTGACAACTGTGGTCGAGCAATAGTCCCATATGTAAGTAATCAACACAAGTCAAGATTGTTGCATCCTCTACTGGGGGTCAGTATGAGCCGGTCCAGGGCATTGAAACTGATGAATTCCATGAAGCACTGGGTCAGTGTACTGGTGCTTGACTATTTTCCCCAGGTGATGGAGGGGTAGTTGAAGTCTCCTACTATGTCAGTGCTGGGTTGGACCTTCATAGATGCCAGGGTGTTGAGGAGTGTGTATTGACAGTCTAGGGACATAACTGGGGATCGATGGCAGGTTATTGTGTGGATTGCACTATTCCCCAAAGTCAGTTTTACCGGACATACCTCTGATGCATTATGCTGGGATACTAGTCTGGAGGTGTGCATATCCATTATGGATATGGAGACAACAGCACCTGTGGGGGTGTGGTCCATGTTTTGGCACTAACAGCTGTGGAATGTGTCATAGCCTGTTAGTGCAGGGCTTTTGTCTGCTGCTGTGAACCACCTCTCCATTACAGCACCAATGTCAATGTCCTCTACACTGAGGAGTGCTTTGAGTAACTGCATCTTGACAGTTAGATGTCTACTGTTGAACAGCATGACCCTCAGAGTGCATACATGTCTAGCTTTTACGGTGATAATTTGATTTGGAATACTGCCTAATAAGGCACTATAGGGGTGGCAAGACACTTACCCTGTACCTGAAAACCCAGGGCTGACAGATTTAAGACATCTCTGGCAAGGCATTGAGGTCTCTCAATCATGTTATCCCAAGCAGAGAGATACTGGATCCCCTGAGAATGACGCACAACATGCAAGCCAATGTTGCAGTCAATTATCTGTTGAAAGTATTGCAGCATCATTCTGGGTAATGGCAGTATACTGCTCAGGGCTACTGTCACACCTGCCTGGACCACATAATCTGAGTGTTCAACCATGTCTCTTGTCATGTAGCCCAGAGAGGTGTGTCTCAGGCATTCACACCCACATGGATGATGACAGAGTGATACTTGTAGCTGTTGTGGAGTGGCCTGACTAGGCGTGTTATGTGTTGGATGCTGGCACATGATAGGCAGTTGGCTGTTACCTCCTCCGTAATCAACATAGTGAGTGGAACATCTATGTGCCGCAGTACTGAGCCACCCATGATCACCGCATTGTGCAAGGTAGTCAGCCTTAGAAGCTTAGGCTGAGGAGTACACTGTGTAGGTGTCAGATGTGTCCTTTGGCATGTGCTATGTTGTGGAGTCTGAGTGGGTGTCTATCTTGCTGGTCTGTGCTGTTTGTGTAAATGTCCATTGAGTGCCTCTGTGAAGGTGGATGAGTGGCTTTTCAGTGTATGTCAAGTCTGTCGTAGTGGGTGTTGTGGAGAGTTATGTGGTCCACATGGTGTGGTGCGGGTGTTGATATCATCCTCTTGACCAGCTAGTCTAGTCTTTGATGGAGAGTGTCTGGAACATCCAGATGTTTGTAACCTATTAGTGCTCTGTCTGCCTTAACAATATGCATGTATGTGATATAGTTGCCAAATAGGCCACAGTGAGTGTACTGACACATATGGCAGCATCAGGTATCATACCTGACCGAAACAGCATACAGATACAATGTGTGCTACCCTCACACTTGTCCAGGCTTGTAGGTGCAATACATGAGTCCAGATGCTTTATTTTACAAGTGAATTGTGCATGTCATGAGTCACATTAAAGGTTGGGAAAGGTGTGGACTGACATATTGTGGTCTCAATCAGTATATATCAGAAACAAATGGCATCTTAACAGGTGTGTGTATACATTTTATATCCACTGTATAACAGTAATGTTTCACACATGTCCCTACCTTAGTCAGTTTGTCCAATAAATTTTTGTGGTGTTTGTCCAGATGTCTTTCACTGACAGGTTGTAAGGTATGCTACAAGAATGTTACATTCTCTTCAGATAAGCCCTATGTCATGAACACTGTGATGCAATACAATTAACCCCACCACAAGTGAACATGCACATAAAGCAATATGGCTTAATCATAGTTGTGAGTATGGTAACTTGCATGCCCTCCACATGTCTGGGGTATTGCCAAAGCACAATTGAACAATTCCATACTCACCAGCTTCAGGCTGCTGTCCCATATGCAGACCAGATTGACCTATGTAGTTGTGGGAGAGAGGTATTGTCAGCAGACTCACATGTGCCCTTGGAAAAGGATGGATGCAGCATGTCTACACATTTACACTACAACACCCAATACTACACAGTTTGCTGTCATTCACCATAGATTTGCACTTCTGTGTATTACAAATCCCCATCCACAACTGCAATCATACCTGGCACATGCATGTAGATACTGTACAGATACAAGTATGTCTCATACAGCAGTCTACTAATCCCCACTGAGACCTTACCTGCACGCTCCTTGTCCATTGTGTGAGTGCCACCCACCTCCAGCAAGTGGGGCTTTGTACCCTGTTGTTGTATTGTGATGGGTGGCCAAAGCTTGGCAAGGAGCTCCTCATTTGATGTCAGTGGGGGCTGCATGGCTGATCTCCCACCTGTGGTTGTGGGGTTCCTGGCCATGGCAGCAGCTCTTTGCCAGGCATGGCATATGAAGTTGGTGGCATGATACTGCACATGCTCATATGTATGTGTGTGCAGGCCCACCTAATTACCTAATTTACCCTGTGGACAGGGTCATCCCACATTGTGTTCCTCTCCCGCAGATGTTGCTGGCTTTGGCCAAACAGTACGGTGTGGTTCTGTATTCTATTACCAGGTTGCATTCCACTGGTGAAAAGATCTCCAGCCGGTAATGTGACATTTCACCTGGTAAACACTAACAGGGAAACACATCTCAGGACACCATACATTTGGCAACAGTATGTCCAGTACCTGCACATGTACCTTGAATACCAGTAGCCAACACTCGGAACCATACCAGTAGCCAACACTCACAACCACACCATACCCATGTAATCTATCAGCACAGTATCAGCTTGCATTGCACTACTGGTCCTGATGAGTCATATTGCCTGCAGTGAGGGCAAGATGTTTGCATAATCCGTCATTCCTCATTCAGGTCTGTGTACATGGATGACATTAGCCATCTTCCATGTGGATGGTGTGTGGATGGTGCTGTGGCTTGGTGTGACTAATGGGAGCATATGCATGAGTTCATGTAGGATGCAGACAGGGATGATATGACATCCCATGGAAACCGACATTTGTTGCCTTTCAGTAGGCAATATGTTCCTGCTTACTGGTGATAAGGGGAGGGGTGTGGGTGCAGTACATATCCACCTATAGTGATGCTGAGCCAGGGAAGGTTGTTTGCCCTAACCCTATCTGCATCAGGCTGCCTATAGCTATGTTGTGTGTGTATGTGATCTGATTGGCCATCATTACAAGTTGGGTTGGTATGTTGCATCCAAGATTGCAGACATATGGGAAGATGGCCTTGTGATTGTCCCTGGTGGATGTCTCTAATTTGTAATCATAGTTGGCCTTACAGTAATCCACCTGTAACCTTATATGCTTGCTCAGACAATGGCTGACTTGCTGCCAGGTTGGTTCCTGCCCCATACTTTGCCCTGTACAGCCACTATAGGGACCAAGTCTGTGGTTTGTGTAATGCTGCTCTCCAGCACAGGGGAGTACTGTACATCGGTGGAGGCAGGTATGACAATTAAGGTATTGCTGAGCCCATACAGCCATGTTTGTGTTTAATCCGTTGTTTGTATTGGGCATGGCCACAAAGTCGTAGCACAGTTGGAGATCTCTCCAATTTAGTAATGATAACCAGGCTTACTGTAATAACCATGGCTGTGTCAGGGCAATGCAAAAACCAGTAGCTGTAGAAATGTCACTCTTTTGGGTGCACATTAACTAAGATTATACATGTGTACAACATGTACAGCTGTTATAACTGACATTTTGCATCCCATGTCTGTTTTCATGAGGTGGGCACATACACCTACACATACTGACATGTGCATAGCTAATACCTCACATGCATGTCTGTTTTATGTCACTATGACACACTAAATTCACACTCCTGCTGCGCAGTCATCCCTCTCAACCAGACACAGCAGGACATCTGTAGGATGCCATGAATACATGGGTGCAATGGGACAAAATCAGTGACAGTGTCTCAATATTGCTGTAACACACTTGAGTCATTCAATAGCACAGTAACCTTTGCACTGACAGGCATCCCCTGGAGGATGTCCAACAGTCATATGGCAGGAAGAGAGGGGAAAGGCTAGTAGGGTGGTATTATGGGTAAGCATTGTTAATGTTGGCAGTGTGAATGGTATAGGGACCAGGCTAGCTGATACGATGGCCAGGGGATGGTTGACATATTGTGTGTGTGCAAGAGACCACATGGAAGGGAATTATGCCTGGTTATATGGTAGGCAGGTCACAATTGTGCTATCAAGGTGTGGACTGGTGGTGGAAGGGGTTAGGGCTTCTGCTGAAGGAACATTATGCCAAGAGTGTTTTTGGAGGATGACATAAGTGTCTGATAGAGTGATGTTTCTGAAGCTGTAAGCTGATGGTGCAATGATGACTGTTAGTGAATATGCTATGCAAGTTGGTTATGCGATGGATGAGAAAGAGAAATGTGACATCAGTTGGATGACATGGTGATGACTGTACCCAAGGGTGACAGACTGGTTATTGCAGCAGATGTCAATGGGCATGTTGGTGAAGGGAACAGAGGGGATGGGGAAATGATGGGTATGTATGGTGTTAAAAGGAGTGGAGACAGTGAGATGATAGTGGATTTTGCAAAAAGGATGGACATGGCTGCGGTGAATACACACTATAACATGAGGGAGGAGCATAGGATGACATCAAGAGTGGAGTAAGATGCACACAGGTGGAATATATACAATGTAGGAGGACCAGTTTGAAGGAGACTGGGGACTGTAAAGTGGTGACAGGGTAAAGTGTATTTAGGAAGCAGGGAATGTTAGTATGTGAGATGATGTTGATGATTGAGATGAGGAGGAGTGTGGAGGCAGCACCAAGCATCAAATGGTGTGAATTGCAAAAGTGTGCTTGTGAGGTGGAGTTCAGCGATGAATTGAGACAGGCACTGGGTGGCAGTGACAATCTAACAAATATCTGATTAAGTACAGCAGAGCTGGTAAGGGAGATAGCTAGACAGGTGCTTGGGGTGACATGTGGATGGAGGAAGCAGTACAAGGACACCTGTTGGTGGACTGATGAAGTACTAGACAGTATACAGAGACAGAGGTTGGGGAAGAAGGAGTGGGATTATCAGAGAGATGAGGAAAGTAGGCAGGAGTCTGAGTAGATGATGTGCATGGCAAAGAGAGAGGTGGCAAAGGCTAATAATGGGCATATGAAGAGTTCAATGACAGGTTGGACACTAAGGAGGGATGAAAGGAATTGTACAAATTGGCTGGACAGAGGCACTGAGCTAGGAAACATGTGCAGCAGATAAGGTTGATAAAGGATGATGAGGTATATGTACTCACAAGCAAGGAGAGTGTGTTGAGCACATGGACAATGCACTTTGAGAGGCTGATAAATGAAGAGAATGAGAAAGAGAAGGTTGGATGATGTGGGTATGGTGAATCAGGATGTGCAATGGCTTAACAAGGATGATGTAAGGATAGCTATGAAGAGGATGAATACTGGCAAGCCTGGCTGTCCATATTACACACCTGTGGAAGCATGGGGTTGTTTAGGGGAAATGGCAGTGGTGTGTTAGCCATACTGTTTACTTGATATCTTGGGAAGTGTGAGGTTGCATGAGGAATGGAATGAAAGTGTTGGGTACAGTGTTAAGAAGGAGGTTGATGTGCAGAGCTGTGATAACTACAGAGGGATAGCATTGACAAGTCACAGAATGAAGTTATGGGTAAGAGTAGTGGAAGCTAGGTTTTGCAGGGAGGTGAGGAGCACTGGTCAAACGTATGATGTAATGCGTAGAAAGGGCGCTAAAAATGTGAGGTTTTCTCTGAGACTGTTACTGGTGGAATACTGAGACGTTCAGAAGTTGCGCTGTGTCTCTCTGGATGTACAGAAAGCATATGACAGGGTGCCTAGACAGGAGTTGTGGTATTGTATGATGAAGTCATGAGTGGAAGAGATATGTGTAAGGGTGGTACAGAATTTGTACAAGGGTGGTGTGCTAGCATTGAGGTCTACATTGGGAATGACAGATGTGTTTAAGGTGGAGGTGGGATGATATCAGGGATCAGCTGTGAGTCCTTTCTGATTTGCAATGGTGATGGACTGGTTGACAGATTATACAGGAGTCCCTGTGATCTGTATTGAGAGTAGGGGACAGCTTTTGGAGACCCTGGAGAAGTGGACACATGCTATAGGGAGGAGAGGAATGAAGGTCAGCAGCACTAGGACAGAATATCTGTGTGTGAATGAGAGGGAGGATAGTGGAATGTTGAGGATGCATGGAGTACAGTTGGCAAAGGTGAATGTGTTCAAATAATTGGGATTAACATTTCAGAGTAATGAGGACTATGGAGGACAGGTGTAGAAGAGAGTATAGGCAGGATGGAGAGGGTAGAGGAGAGTGTCAAGAGTGATATGTGACAGATGAGTACCAGTAAACATGATATGTAAGGTCTACAAGAGGGTAGTGAGACCACCTATGTTATATGGGTTGGAAACAGTGGCATTGACAAAAAGGCAGGGGTCAGAGCTGCACATGGCAGAGTTACAGATGTTATGGTTTGCACTGGGTGTGACACAGGTGCACAGGTTTAGCAATGTGTATATGACAGGCTCAGGCCATGCTGGAAGGATATGAGACAGTGTTGGAGAGGCTGCATTACATCAGTTTGGACATGTGCTGAGGAGGGGTGCTTAGTATATTGTAAAAAGGATGGTAAGGATGTAGCTGCCAGGTAAGAGGAAGAGAGGAAGGCCTCAGATAAGGTTCTTGGATGTGGTGAGAGAGGACATGCTGGTGGTTAGTGTGAGAGAGCAAGATTCAGAGGTCAGGCAGAAATGGCAACAGATGATCCACTGTGGCAATCCAAAATGGGAAAAGCCAGCGGACAATTAAGGGGGATGTTTTAATGTCAGTCTTCACATATTTGGCAAGGATTTGACTGACATGACACAACTCTATGGGTAAATGACTACAAATATGAGGCAAACATATGGTCAGTGTGCAGAACACTGCACAGTTGAATGGTATGAGCTCAGTATATAACATGCAGTTCAACACACACATCTGCAGCAGTACTTTACTCTGCACATGCTCTGTATAAGTGTCTTATATTTACAAGACAAAATGTGTATCATAGTTTTATGCAAAGGTAACATATGGATATATACAACATTCCAGTAGCTGGCCTAGTTACTACAGACAGAGCCACATGCTAGGGCCATCAGTGCTGTTCAGCAGTACATCAGTACAGCAAGTCTTGTTGAGGCATATGCTTTCAAACCTCATTTTCCATTATTACAGACCACCTACTGCATTCACTTACATGCTTACTTGTTTCACCTACCTTTTTTTTTCTGGATATCCCTTTCAACTTTCTGGCTTAAAAACGCGTGTGTTTGCACATTTTTCACATCGTGCAGCACTGCAAGGCTACAGTTAAACTATTCCAGGTGCCAGAAAGTCTGCTGTTCAAATTTTCCCTTAAAACTAGCTGGTTTCACAGTAGTAGCACTAAAATCTGAACCCCTGTGACTAGCACTTGCTCTAGAACCTGCAGGAAAGCACTAAGAAGCATGAAACAGATACAAGCACTCAGCTCTCCTTGTCAATAAGGAGAAATTAATCATAGGCACTAAATAGCCTATAATTGCAAAGTACCTTGCAAAGGAAAGGGAAAACATCTCTTAAACTTTACAAAAAAGCACCTAAACAGGCATATCCAAGGTTTATCAGATAGTCTCATTAATGGGGTCAAATACACAGTTCATATCTTCTGGGTGTATGATCATATGCAGTATGAGATGTTTTGTGTACATTCATCTTTGCTTGGTTGTTTGCAGGCATATCCAAGGGTCAGCTTCCAGTGATTTCTCCTGTCCACCTGGTGAATCTGGGCATACTGGGGCAATGCGGCAACTGCCTCATGTACACAGATAATCCTCTCCTCCTACCACCCAACATTACAACCTGCAAGAGATGCACTTACATAGCCAAACTGGAAGCAAAGCTCTCTCTGGCCAAGATTGTGCTAGACAGTCTAGAGGAGAAGGTTAACACCTGCATCACACTTCAAGCAACTCATAGCCCTTCAAAACCCACACCATCAACACCCACACATAGCAACACTAAACCCACATATGCAGAGGCCCTTAACATTAACCTGCCCAAGCAACAAGGACCTCCGAAGCCGAAACAAAACAAACACCAGTCACAACCAAAGTGACACATAGCTCACAACACCAGTGTGCCACCCAACAACAGCCCCTAAGGCAAGACAATGTACACAACACTTTAGTCATAGGTGACTCTATAGTCAGGCACACTGATGTCCCACTCACCAGACTGAACAAGGAGAGAATTACAGTCAGCTGCCTGTTGGGTGCCAGGATCCGCCACATAATACATGCACTCAAGTCACTCCACAACAAGTACAAATATGACTCTGTCATTGTCCATACTGGATTGAATGACTTGAGACGTACCTCCCTGGACTACATGGAAAGAGATATGGAAGAGCTCTTGGATCATGTGACCAAGGCAGGTATGACCCTAGCCCTGAGTAGCATCCTGCCTTCACCCAGAATGATACCACAGTATAAGGACAAAATGATTGACTTCAACAATTGGCTAAGCTTCTGGTGTCATTCAAAGGGGATCCAGTATTTGTCTGCCTGGGAAGACATGATCAACAAACCATGATGCTTTGCCAGAGATGGTCTGCACCTGTCACCCCTGGGATTCAGGTTACTGGCTAAAGCTCTTGCCACCCCTATAGTGCCTTTTTTAGGCAAGGTTCAAAGGATAAAACCACCACCATAACAGATAGAAGCAGGCAAAATCTGAAGGTAATGCTACTCAATGCTAGAAGTCTAAACCTCAAAATGCACTCTCTCGAGGCACTCCTAAAAATGGAGAACATCGATATCTGTACAGTAACTGAGACCTGGTTCAAGGCTCCAGAGAGCACCCCTGCAATACCAGGCTACAATTCTTACCACACTTTTCGGCCACAAAACCAGGACAGAAACACTAAAGGTGGAGGAGTGTCCATATTCATCAAGGATATTCACACCTCCAGGCTACTTGCCCAACATAAATCATCTGAAATTCTCCAGGTGCAACTAACACTAGGTAAGTCTGCAATCCAAATTGTAGCTTGCTACAGATCCCCAACCATGCCCCAAGATTCTCACTACACCTTTCTAAACATACTGGAAAATATTAAGATACAACCAAACACCCTAATACTGGGTGATTTCAACTACCCTGCCGTTAATTGGGAAAACTACTCAGGTACCAACTCCTTTTCCCAACGGTTCTTGGAATTCATAAATTCCAACACCCTGGATCAACTAATCCATTGTCCCACCAGAGGGCTCAAATATCCTAGACCTGGTCATTACCAACATGGGAGATAGATGCTCCACACCAGTGGTCACCCCCTTATTGGTCAGGTCTGACCATAAGCAAATCAACCTTGACATCCACATCCCACTCCCACCCCCAGTAAGGAAACCTCCTTAAAAACATCTCCAAATACAACTTCAAGCTACTGAAGTCAGAAGTGGCAAACTTCACAACACCCATGCAGACGGGATCTGGACGTTTGACTGCAGAATCCTACACTAAGGCACTGTACGAGCACAACCTCTTGTGCATGGATCGTGCCATACCAAATAGAACCAAGATGCTTGAAGAAATATAACCATGACCATGTGATGGCCTAAGCACCAATTGGTGTTCCCCAGTTGCTGATTGCATGCAGAGCAGCTGTGCAGTTATTCCAATAGCCAATGTCATGGCAACACTCTCCTATAATTGAGTACTCCATGTCAGTGTTGGCCTTTTACCTTACCTGTGAGGAAGAACTCCTGGAGGTGTGTGAGCTAACTTCTCTTAGAACAAGATCTGTGGAGATAAGCCAAATAAATGGTGAAGATTCAAGACTTAGGGGCAGAATGTGAGTATTGCTGTTATATGTTTTGAATACTGCTTGTTTAACAGGGTTTGTCTGAACATGCTACTTCTGCATGGGTTTCAGTCTGACAAAGTTCTGTGTCTGCATAGCTCACAACTGTAGGGCTAGTCACAAAATGGCCAGAGGTTTTCCTGTTATGCTTTTTCTGTTCCCCAAACAAGTGTTGTCCTTGGCAAATCAGTAGCATACTCCTGTGATTCCAATCAGTACATCCCAACATCCATTTGTGTTTCAGACTATATATCCCTCAGAAAAGTTATGTTGCAATAAACCCTGTAACACCAACAATTTTCTCAGTGTATAACAGCAATATTTCATGTATGGCCTCAGTCCCAAATTATGTCAGGCTTGGTACAGATGCCATACAGTAGGATGTTGATAGGTAGGGCCTACCATTATTATGTTCTGTCATTCCTGCTGAGGGGAAAGGGTGGACAACATGTGGGACTGTGTACATTCAAGAAGTTGGTGTATGGACAATGCTCTTAGATGCCATTGTAACATATTTTATGTGGGGGAGAGCAACAAGTGTTTTAAAACTAGACTGTTAGAACATGTGACAGATATTACTGATGAGGAAGAAGACAGTTCTATAGCTGTACATTTCAATAATTCCCACCATGGGGGTAGTGGTCCTGAAAAAAGAATTATGTACAGAACTGTTTTAAATTCTTAAATGTGATACTTTATCCCCTAGGGGGCTGAATGTGTAGTGTAATTGGAGGCTGTGTATATACATGTAATTAAGTGTAGTGGGTTACAAGGTACTGCTTGGGAAAAAGTCTGTTTCTCAATTTGGTCAAACAGTCATACAAGAACAATTGTTATGTACATAATAAGTGTGTGTTTTTAAATGTTGATACTTTATCCCCTAGGGGTTGACTGAGGAGTATAATTGGAGACTGTGTATTTAAATGTACCTATGTGCTAATTGCTTCTTCTAACTAAGGCTAGTATTTCTTGTAATGTGTTGCTCCTTGAGGGCTTTGGCAAAGACATCGGAGTAAAATGAACTTGTGTGAATTACTGGCTGTTTGTATTTTTTGTTTACTCTCTTCACTTATTGTAGTTGTTCTGTGAAGAGATCACTGTAGATGTCTGGCCATTGTGTATGGCCTATCATGGTCTAGTAGCAGTATGCTGTTCACTTATTATTAGGACGGGGGGGGCAGATTTCATGTCCAACTGTGCATGCTGCCCCAGTTTTGGGTGGTCTATCAGCAGCATATGTTTGTATGGGTATTTAGAGACATGTGTGCACATATATATATATATATATATATATATATATATATATATATATATATATATATACACACACACACACACAAATATATATATATATATACACACACACACACACACACACACACACACATATATATATATATATATATATATATATATATATATATATACATATATACATATATATATATATATAGATATATATATATATATATATATATATATATATATATATATATATATATATATATATATATATATATGTATGTATAGCTACACGTCAGTATTTCTTAGTAATATATCTGTATATTATTATACATATATATGTATCTCCACACATTTCTATCTCTCTATATATGTAAATTTTCTTTTTCATGTATATATTTGTAGATAACAATAATTCCAGCTTGCACAGTGTGTCTTTCCAATTGTAAACTGACTGTACTCCATGACATGTTGTAAAAAACATCCTAACATCTCACAGCTAAGGTGGCCTAGTGGTAAATTGTGACTATGGTGTATAGCATCCAGGGTTCAAGACTGAGCATGGCTGATTATTTTGTTGTTGGCCAGAAGAAGGGCTGCTGGATACAGAGTGATTAAGGCACTTTTAAGCAGTTGTAAGCAGGTCTGCATGGGTTTGCGTGGTGCTAAGCGGTGCTAAAAAACGTTTAAACCAATAGGAGCTTAAACTGTGTAGGCTTTGCTTACCAACGCTTACCAGTGCGCAAATATGCTTAGCAGAGCTAACTACTGGTTATCGTTCACATGTAAGCAATGTGTACACCTGTGAAGCATAGCTCAGCCCTGATGTTAGATGTCAGATGTAAGTGTTATGGCTCCTTTTTTATCTGACTGTGCATTCATATAGCAGCTGACTGAGATGTGTCCTGTACCACAGTTTGGATTCTCACTACGTGAGTGGACCAATATATGTAGGGGTAATACTAATATGTTAAACTGATATTTGATACTCGGCTCTGTATATGCTGCTGTTCAATCTGTACCCCTGACCTACTGATATGTGACTGTGACCGTGGGGGTTGTACTGGGTCTTTTACACCTGCGTATCTGATTTTGATTTTTGAACATCCTATAGTGCCTGAGGACATCCCAAACAGGGATGACAGCACATTCATTGACATTGAGCTTAAGGCCATTGCTCTGACACCAGTCATTGGTCTCAATAATCTGTAAACATTTTGTATCCCAGTCACTTGGGTGTTTAGTAGCTCCCAGCTTGCAATCATCTGTAAACATTGTCAGCCGCAGAGTCTCTGCTCATTGTTGTGGACTGACTGGTCAGCATTTGACTTGGAGTTAGGACCCCAGGACAAACCCTGTGGAACTCCATGCATGACTGGTCAACAGATTGACTTGGGACTGATCTCTAATTTTCACACTGTAGGTTCTATCTTGAAAGTGGTTCATGAACCACTGACTATAGGGTTACTGTTGTAGTAGCTGAGTGAGTTTATCCATGATTAGTGGTGGGACCCTCCCCATCCCTTAAGCCCAAAAGGTAGGATGTATGTATTAACTCACCTGCATCCATCCACAGCTCTGGTGACTGACTCAAAGAAGTCAACCAGGTTGATTGAACAGACATGATCTGCACCTTCACCAAAAGCAATTGTTGTAGGATCCTGGGTCTGGAGATTCCCTTATCCTGTTTCTTGAGTCCATGACAATGCATTCCATGGCTTGAACAGGGTCCATGACCAGCTATTGGGGAGCTACTTCCCAGGGTCTGCAGCCAACCAGTCTGTATTCCTGGGATCTGAGTATCAGCTGTGTCAGTGATAGAAAGGCCTGAGGTGTGAGCTGTTGTGGAGCCAGGGCACACAGGGGGGGACACAGTCACTCACAGTTCATAGCAGAAGAGTTCCAGAGATATTGCCAGGTCAATTAGAAGCTGTATTCTTGGCCTTGGACGTGGTGTGTTAACCAAAGCAGCAGTACTGGTCCTTTAGGGCAAGCAGCAGTACAATGTGGTGCTGGTCCTTTAGGGGGTGGGGGGGAGCAAGGTGCCACTGAATCTGTGTGCCAGTAGTATATTGGCAGTATCTGTTGTTCAGTGCATGACCGTGGGAAATGCAGTAGCATAAGAGCATATGGCATTGTGGTGGTGGAAATTCTTTACATAACTATAGGAGGCATTGTGGATGCCTTTATTGTGTCTTTCAATTCTGTTTCTGTTTTAGGCTTTAGAGTATTCTATGAGGAATCATCTTTTTTGTTGAGAGGCTGATAGGGATTTTTCCAGTCTTGGGACTTCACTTCACTTATCTCCAGTTTCTTCCTTCTGTTGTAGAGTTTTGATTTTTGTCCAGCAGGTTGCATGCCTTTCAGCTTCTTGGAGGAGTTGTTCCATTATTTATTTATGGCCATTTTGTGTGTGTTTTATTGTACATGTTGTGTGCATGTGGTGTGTGGAGGTTTGGAGGTCAGTCCCCATTTTCCCATTTTGCCATGAGTGCCATGAAGTTAGCCACCTCTGATATTTGGAGGCCAAAGTTAGCTTTGAAAGATTTAGTTGATTTACTTTTTGCAGGAGGGTGAGGGGATGTGGATTTCAAATGGTGATGACATTGTGGTCAGATCTAGCCATGGCAGATTTATTTATTGCTTAACAGCAACAGTCGCCCATGTTAGAGTACTGAGGATTAATCGGTTTTGCTGTACATGTGTAGGGGTGGATGCAGGCCAGGCAAATACTTGGATTCCAGGCATGAGGCATGGGTACATTACAGTGAATGTTGGTATAGTTGCAGATTAATGCGAGCGTTGAGAATTCTGTAGTATGATTGATGGGACAGTAGGATTCTACAGGGGACTCTGAAGGGATATGGTGAGGGACCTTTTATGGTTAGGGTTGTTATAGGAGCTAAGGCTTAGAATTTATTCTTATCTTATGCGCTTCATTTTTGTACACTATCTGTTGGGTATGTTGGATGTATGTGTGTGGATCCTTTGTGAATGTCATGTGATGTGAAGAGTGTGCTTTGTTGATTTTTGTGATTTGATTTAGTGTTGATGTTTGAGACCTTCTGATTGTTTTTAGCCAAGTATGTGTTATGTGATATTTTTGTAGCCTTTATGTATTGTTATAATATAATATATATATATATATATATATATATATATATATATATATATATATATATATTTATTTATATATATGCATGTATATATTATTTATTATATATATATGTATATATATATGTATGACATGTATATACATCTATATCATCATAGGTTAGGTGGGTGCTAGGCTATACGGCTCAAGGCCTAAGGGCCTACTAGGCCCTAGCCAACAACAATGGCTACACCACCCCACCCAAAGATTTTTTATTTTCACCATATGCGAGCAAGAGAGACAGAAGTGATCCCGGGGTGTATTTGTATTTCCCATCCACTCAAGATTTTCTTGAAGAGTGCTAATGAAGAACTTTTGCTTGACATAGATGGGTAGCCTGTTTCTTTCCAGAGGAAGTCTCTCACAGGAGGAGATCTCTCCCTCCAGCATGTCCTGTTTATTGTTGTGACAAGGTTTAGGTCCCTAGAGCATGTAGCTCTATAGATATATTTATATAGAGTATAGATATATTTTGCCTATATTTGTCCACATATATGCATCAAAATACATAAATACATGTACATATAGAAAACCTGACTGATTCTTCAGAATTTATTCCTACTGTTGAATGACTCTACTGACTGTTATGTTTGGAAAAGCATCAGTATTTTGTAGAGCTCACATGGTGTAGTTGTATATTGCTCTGACTATGGTACACAGGGCCCTATAGTTAAGACTTGGCAGGACTGATACTTTTGTTGTAAGGCGAAACAGTTGCTGCTGGAGCAGAGGGATAAAGGGAATATTTCCAAGTTGTCCCTATTTTCGGCCCCTTGACCCCCATTTTGACATCTTTTGGACAGTAAGAGCTTTGGGGTACGGATCTGATGTGCAACTCCAATATATATATATATCTATATATATATATATATATATATATATATATATATATATATATATATATATATATATACATATATATATATATATATATATATGTACATATCTATATATATATATATATATATATATATATATATGGATTTGTCTATATATATGGACATATCTATTTTTATGTACATTGATGTACCTGTATGTATTGATTTACTTTTCTATCTATACATGCATTTCTAAATGTATATATTTCATATATATATATATATATATATATATATATATATATATATATATATATTATGTCTTTATTTGTCCATATGTATATGCATTTCCGTACACATATACATTTGTGTACATATATATATATATATATATATATATATATATATATATATATATATATATATATATCTACAAAACTTGACTTATTCTATAGAATCCTTTCCCTGCTGCTGAATGACTCTACTGAATGATATGTTTGAAAAAATGACACATGTCTACAGCTCAGATGGCTTAATGGTAAATTGCTGTGACTATGGTGTGTAAGGTCCTAGGTTCAAGACTTACAAGAGCTGATTATTTTGTTGCTGGGCAGAACAAAGGCTCTTTGGATACAGAGTGATTAAGGCTTTTTTAAGCAGTTTTTAGCGGGTTTGCAGGGACCTAAGTGAAGCTAAGCGACACTTATGTCTGCTTAAACTTGTGCTAATTTTAAATAAAGAAAAGAAAAAAGGGAGACAGGAAAGTGGTGAAATGGGGGCAAGCAGGGGGGCTAAAATAAGATGAGAGGCAGCTAGGGATGTGCAGGATGGGTGTAGGAAAGGACCATAGCTCTGCATTTCTTCGACAGCAACAGCAGATATGACTGTGGGCAATTTGGAGTTTAGAGCCTCACACCCCAAAGGGAGGGATGTGAACAACATAAAATGATGATAATTAGTGGGGTAGATTCAGTAAGGGGATGGTGTCTCTAGGCAAAATGCAGAGCTATGTATGGGGCATAATTTTTTGGGTGGGACAGTTGCCTTTTTTTTAAGATGAGAGTGGGATGTTGGGGAAGCAGGGTAGGTAAGTGTGGGTAGGAATGTTAGATAGGAGTGGTTGCATTTGCAGACAGACAAGACACTCAAGACAGCAGACAGGGGTGGTGTGTGACACATGGGGAGGCACCTTGGATGGGAACGGTGGTTGGGATTCAGATGCCCATGAGCTCTCTAGTTGGTAGTAGTGGGACTGATGTCCTGTCCCAATGGCAGTCACCACTACTTCTTCAAGGCTTCAAAGGTGGCTGTGCTGGAGGCTGAGCTGGAGGGGCTGGCTGTCATTCAAGCTCCATCAGTCTGCCCTCCACCTGGTGCAGTTGTTCATCCAGGTCTGACTGGAGGACACTGTGCACCATGCCATGGACCTCTTGCCCAGTGACAAGATCCTCACCACATCCATGTGCAGAGGGAGGATGAACTCCATCCCCTGCAGTGGTTCCACTCGAGGTTGGTGCAGGCCCAGCAAATGAGGGAGGTCTGGGTTGATTCCCACTTGAACTGGGACCCGGTGCCTTGGCCAGGTGGGGTGGGAGAGTCTGATCCACCGGCATTGGCCTTCCTGAACGTGCTATGGAGTGAGAATTAACAAGGTGTATCAGTTAGTCATGAACAAAACATTTAAACATTAGTTGACACAGCATGCATGGGTGTTCCAATTGACCCAGAACAGTGGAATTGTAACAGTGGCATGGCAAACAGAACACATGCAGAAATGGAATGCAGTCAGGATTGCAACAGCATGCCAGTTATATTTATGGCAACAGCCAACAACAATGGTTATTCAAAAAGGTATGTTAGTATGCACACAATTTCAAATATAATAACCAAAATGGAACAAAGGTCCCAACAGAAAGTTTTGGTAACAACATACCCATATTACATTGTGTGCAATTATTGGAGCAGATGAGTGGTGGAGGAAGAGAAAATAATTCCATTAACAACTGTATTCAGTGATAATTCTCAATACACTACTGTTCAATACTTTACAGTTCTGCCTTCCCTTAACTTCTTCCTGGGCTATGAAGCTACTACAGCACATACACACCTGTACATATGTGCACCTGGACTACTATGGAGCAAGGTATGACAACTCTATGTACATAATGTAACAGAAAATACATCCCTGGGATCACTTCATTGGCTCTGCTTGACAGAGGCTCAGTTAATTAATCAATGGGGCTGCAAAAGCCGACACACTCTGGCTAGGCTTATAAATGCCCTCGGGCAGATAGCCTAGTACCTACCTATGAACCTATAAGTATAGGGGAGTCATACCTGTCATACTTACATACCAACAAGTAACAATGTGTTCCCTGTCCTGGTGTTCTGTAAGTGTGCTTTTGGCATACTTGTACTGTGATGTTATCTGGGTGCAGCTTTCTTGGCAACAGGGGAAACTATCCATGACAGCTTGACACTTGAGAGGCTTGTATTGGCCAGACTGCATAGTGTAGATGGTGAGCCTGCTTCTGTTTGTAGGACTGGGGCTGCTCAACAGAACATTTGTGCACATTTCATACATATACCCATCATACTGCTTCTGCAAATATTTCTTTACCTGTGGGGAAAATATCTGTTCACAACAGATTAGTGTTTCTACCAATATTCAAGTTTACAGCTGAAGAACTAAAAAGACATGTTAGTAGCAGTTCCTGAATTTGAACCATGGTGTGTGTGTGTGTGTGTGTGTGTGTGTGTGTGTGTGTGTGTGTGTGTGTGTGTGTGTGTGTGTGTGTGTGTGTGTGTGTGTGTGTGTGTGCAAAAGGGAACTACAGACCTAGTTTTTATCAGACTGAGCTACTGGGGAAGTGTCTGTTACTTCAGCTATTTCTATCTAGTACATACTTTTCTACACACACTACGTTTTTTTATCAAATGTCTTTTTATTTGGTTTCCATAATATATACAACAAAAATCAGAACAAAAAACTCTTGCTGTTACTGTTTACACAATATGAGAAGATTATTAAAATTAGACATTTGGACATTTTAATAAAACACACCAATTCAGAATCAAGTCAACACTCTCTACTTTTGCAGTCTGCACCTGTTAGTGGCTCACACTTTCCTGTACATTCAGGACTACATACAGCTGAAATGCAAAGGTTAATGCAAGGCAATGTTGACAGGAACACAGTACAATACATTATGGAAGAAAATATTTACTTTTGCATTTTGTCAGTTATTTCAGATCCATATTCTGAACTATGCAGACAAACAGTGCTACACCACTTCACCTCAGTTACTGCATGCTGCAGTGGCTACACAATTGTGCTTTTCAGATGCAAGACAAATGAAAGACAGTTTGTGGTAGTCAGCTTTATTATTTTTGACATAAAACTTTCTATAACTCAGAAATCCACAGTTAGCATTACTGCATGATCTGCACAGGAGGACTGCTTCTCATTTGTAACTGTTACATTAGTCCTGACACAGCAGTTTCTTAGCAGGTGCTTTCAGACAGCCTAATACATATCCTACTCTTCTTCTCCTCTGTTGTACCTTGTTTGCTACAAAACTCTGTATTACACAGCAGCTGGCAATACTGATTTCCAACACTGGCAGCCTGACACATGCATTTATTCAGTATAGTCAGAGCACAATTATATAAACACACAGTACTACTTTTACTATTTCTGATTTATTACAGCAGATATTATGAATATATCTGTACTCACAAAACTCTCGGCGCAGTCGGACCAAGCGCTGTGCATGGGCATCAATGTGCGCAGCTCTCTCATTGGCAGCTGTATGGGGAAAGAACACACATTAAGCACACCTGTACAGTAGCATATACAATTTTTAAATAATTATTTACAAATACACACACTGGATACTTAGGTACTTCTGGGACGTTCTCCGCTCATGCCTCTTGGATCCAATGGGGCAAGAGCTCAGCCCCTCCTACTCTTTAGGTCATCATAGTAATGATGTACTTGCTCACCAGTTCAGGGAATGCCAGTGGTACTTGTGAGATAGTGTGCCAAATGGTCCCAGGCCTCTGCTTTGTACTGGAAGCCCTGGTACTGGCTCTGCAGCAGTCTAACTTCATTGTCTTTGATAAGGAGTCTAACCATGACTCTGGACTCTTTGATGACCCAGGCATTGCACCTGAAAGTGAACACCCACTCCTACTCCTGACATTGTTGCTGCCCTGATCAGACTCAAAGAGATATGGCTGTATTCCTGCCTGTGCAGTTTAAATAAGGCCATTTTCCTGCACTTTTCCGTGATTGGCCAATTTTCAAATATGCTAAGCTATGCTAAGCTCCTCTCAAATCTGCTTAGCAAGGCTTAAACCAGCTAAGCAAAGCTTACAGTTGCTAATGATTGCTTATATTTTCATGCTTAAGCAATCCTTAGCTGGTTTCAGCAGAGCTGCGGCAGGCTTAGCTGGCCGCAAACAATTATTAAAAAAAAAAATAGTAAAATTTATTTACATTTCCATATGGCATTTTCCCAGCCCTACACTACCATACATGAGGCATATGACTTACAAATATAATTCCAATTCATAAAAATGAATTTACAACTGTTTCCACACATAAAATATATTGGCCTGAGGTAGGTTTCAAACCATGCATGTCAAACCAGAGCTCTAATCACTACACTACATCAACAATAAGGGCTTCTCTTTTGCAATTCTATTTGACTCTCAAACAACATTTAAGCTGGGCTGAGTAAAGTGCTGTGGCACACAAACCCGCTGCGCTCTGCTTAAACTTTTTTTATTGCAAAAAAAAAATAAAACGAAATATTAAATTATTACATATATTTATCAGCAGGTTGCAGGCATATGGGACAGGGCTCTGACCATTCTGGGGACAGCCATGTACTGTGCGGGCTACTTCTTAGGGATTGTGTGCTTTTTTTTTCTTATTTCAGTGTCCACAGACACTGGCATGCTCAGTTTTACCTTTCAGTGTCCGTGGACACTGAAATAATGCATAATATTAGAGGCAGGCTGTGATATTATACTACTTCCTTGTTTGAAAGTCCTGTACAGCACTTTCTGAGTGCAGGGTGCATGTTTAAGTGTCTGTGCAGGACTTATACACGCCCCCTGCACTCATTCACGGATCATGTAGGTGTAAGAGTACAGCAGCACATCCTCATTAATATGTAGGGCGTGCTGCTGCTGTATTCCTACACGGAACAATCCGTGCAAGAATAGACTACTCTTGCAGGGACTGTTTATGAATTCAGGGGCTTGTTTTTTAACTCATAAGTCATAAGGTCTGCACTTTTTTTAATTTTTCCAATTCTTTTGGGTTTCTAATGCCATGATGGAAATGAACCCATTTCCTAAGTCAAAGTACAATTAAAGTTCATGAAGTTAGCTCAGTCTTTGATGTCCGCCAAAAGTGCTCTTTGCAGCACCTGCAATGTTCCCAATAATGACTCCTGTGATTCTTATGGAGTTACATGTATTGGTAACATATTTAAATACGATTGTAGATTATTTTTTATAAGACCTGTTGCTCCTACTACTATTGGAATGTCTGGATATCTTTCTTCCACGTTGCTCCCATTTCTGACTGCAAATCCTGATATTTTATGACTTTGTCTCTCTCTGTTAACAAAACACTGTAGTCACTCGGTGTGGCAATTTCAATGATCAATGCTACTTTTGTCTACTTTTCATGGACCACCATATCCGATTTTCTCGCATCTATCTTTTGAACTGTTGGCAATGTGTGATCCCATGTGATGTAGACTTCATCATTGTCTATGATGCTTTGTGGCTCATGTTTCCAGTGATTTTCAGCCACTTCAGTACCATAATGTTTGCACAATCCCCAGTACAACAGTCTTGCCACATTATTATGCCTTTCAGTATACAGTCCTTCTGTCATTAGTATGTCACAACCAGCAAACGAGGTGTGTGACTGTTTCCAATTCTGTTTTACGAAACCTTCATTTGTCTGTTTTTCCCACATGTTCAAAGGACTTTGTAAACTAAATTGTATGTAGCCCACTGTCTTGAGCTGCTAATATTAACCTGTCATCCCTTGGTTTGAATCCGTCCCTCCTTAACCATTCCTGTGTTCCATCCTGATCAACATGAGGTTCTTCCAGAAGTTTTCTATACTTGCAACTATATTACTAAGTTTTATTCGCATTCGTTCATATTTTATTGTTGATCCTTCAATTCCCAGATATTTATACACTCCTTCTTACTCTAGTTCTTTTATATCACATTCTTGTCCCAAACCAATGTTTTCCTGGTGTTGCAGTTTTTCTGCTTTAGAGGTTGCATTTGCACATTTATCAAGACCAAATGTCATTCATATATCATCTGAAAAAGTTTTAATAACTTGCAGTTCATCATCTGTTGAGCTATACAGTTTTAAATTATCGACAAACAGAAGATGGTAAGACAGCTTAATGGGTTAAGAGCAAGGCAGAATAGCAGCAGTGACAGAGTCACCCTGGAATATTCGCCTTTGAATTTTTAACCCTGGAATGATAATTTGTCCTTTATCATGGCTTAATTGCAAATTGGTCTCCCATTGTTTCATGGTCACTGTAATGTAGTAGACCAGTGTAGGGTGTATCCAGGGTTGCCAGATTTCTGACTGGCCAGGTAGGGACAAAGTGAAGACTTAAAAAAAAAAAAAAGTCTTCCATGCTAGGTCTTTAATGCAGAACATTAGAGTTCAGCATTAAACAAAAGTAGCTGTATGTTTATTTTTTATTTGATTGGACTGGGCCAATCAAAAATAAATAAACACGGAGCTACTTCTGTTTAATGTGGAACTGTGATGTTCCACATTAAACACAAGAAGCTCCATGTCTAGTGATTTTTGATTGGCCTGTATGCCGGTATACAGGCCAATAAAAAAAAACAAAGCGGAGGCTGCCCGTGATTTAAACCGGCAGTGCGGGACTCGGGATCAGGCTGCTGATCTCGGGACAGTCCCGCCCACATAGGGACGTCTGGCAACCCTGGGTGTATCCCATACATTTTTAAGCACTCTTTTATCCATGAATGTGGGATACTATCAAATGCTTTTTTGTAGTCAGTCTATGCCATACTTAGAGTCTTACCCTTTTTACAGTTCTCCACTATAACTATATTTAACAACAAATGATCCTTTGTTCCATATAATTTTCTTTTATTGCCTTTTTGTTCTACTGCCATAATTGAGTTTTCTTCACACCTCATCACTAAGGGCTTTTCATCCAGAAAAAAAGAGGTCATTGTCCCACTGTACTCATTCCTCATTAGACCCATTATAAAATACAATGCCCCATTTGGTATGAACCTCTCAAGACATCTGCAACAACTGGAAAGGCCACAGAAATACCTCACTAAAAGAATCACAGGCCTAAAGCAGATGCCCTACGCTGACCGCCTTAAAAAACTCCAGCTATACTCTCTCACATATAGCCTACTCAGAGGCGATCTCTGCTTAACATACAAGGCCATGTCAAACCCAGAGCTGCTGGACATGCTACACTTAAAGAAATCCCAATCCCTCAGAGCCACACACTCCAGGGATATAAACCTTGTCATCACAATAAACAAAACATGCTGGAAGGATAGGTTTCTAACCCAGAGACTCCCCAGACTCTGGAATAGACTTCCCATATATGTCAAGCAGAGCGCCTCTTTGGCCCACTTCAAAAGGAACCTTGACGACTGGGTGGGAGAAAGGAAATTCACCCCAGGGATCACGTCAGTCGTCCTGCCAGACAGAGGTCCAGAGAAGTAAATAGTATGGGAAGAAATAGCTAGGGAATTGTTATGGCTAGGCTTGTATAGGCCCTAGGTCCGATAGCCTAGTACCAACCTATGAACCTATGACTATAAACTCTGTTGGCATCAATTCTCATGTATAGTTTCTACATCGTTGAAAGACAACTTATTGGTCTATAATTATTAGGGTTGCTTGCAGGTTCACTCTTAAGTAGGAACATTGTTTTTCCTGTTGTTAACCAGGTTGGTGTCTGTTAGGGGTGCGCATATAAATAGTTCTTACTCATGGTTAAATCTTTGTGCAAAGATGCTAATACTTTCAGCCAAAAGTTAGGTACTGCATCTGGGCCTGGGGTTTTCCAATTAGAGGCTTTTCTTAACTTTGTTTCTATCTCTGTGGTTGTTACATCATCCCATTTCATATTCTGTACCGTTAAACCTTATTCTTTCTTTAACTTCTTCTATCCATTTAGCATCTTTGTTATATTCCACAGGATCTTCCTAGATACTTCTCCAAAATATATCTATTTCTTCTTTTTTTGGCAGTCTTTCAGTTCCTTTTCCCTTATTTCCCAATTCTCTATAAAACGTTTTTGGGTCATCAATAAATTGCTTAGTTTGTACTTTTTCTTTATATTTATGTTCGTATCTTCTAAGTTTTTCCACCTGTGCTGAAATGTTTAGTTTATTTGCGATAGTGCATGATAAATCCTGGTCTGTTCTAATACTGTACATTGCTTTTATAACATCTATCTTTATTAGTATTTTTGTTTATCGGTACCCTCTTCTATAGTCTTCTAACAGTGACACTTCTTGTCATAATTGCTTTATAGTTTTCTCTATTCGATATTTCCATGATGGTATTTAGTTTCTCCCCATCCTTTCCCTCACTACCCTATGTTCTTGTGGTAGAACTTTATCAGTTATTAATTTACCTGCACAGTAATATATGCTGTTTACTTATGCTATATCGCATGGCTCTCTATGAACAGTCCTAATTACTGTGTTCATTTGGTTTATCAGACTTCTGACTTTTTGGGTTTTATTAACCTTCTGCAGTGTATTTCTTTGATTGATCTCAATATATCTGTCTATGTCTATTAAATTAAGCAACTCTTCCCGTAGCTCATTTTCTTCCAAACTGAGGGCACATCCCTTGTATTCCAATTCCTGCAGGCATTCTATAGATGATTCTATAGCATCTTCCACCTATGTGACATGTCAGATATACATACAGATCACAATTCAGGGCCAATATTATCTTTATTCAAAAAGAAATAAAGTGACACTTTGGCACATATCTTTATTAAGAAAAAATAAAGTGGCACTTTGGCACATGTAATGCCTGTTTAGACACGGACCAGGGTTCAGCATCACACGCCTAACACAAACTTCAAAGTAAGAGTCCTATTGCTAGTTACCAGAGTAGGATAAGCTAGTTCCTGGATGATCACTGTCATGATTGCAAAGGTGGATGGTTAACTGATACATTAGCCAGATCAGCAGGATCTTGTACAATGGCAACCCTACATGATCTGACCACTGACATTCCAGCTTTTCCTACTGTCCCTTTTAAAGCTTTGAACAAACCAAACACCAACATAGTACAGTAATGTTAGGTGAGCTTTGCATTGTGACCCATAATTCTGTGATGAACAGAGCACTCACACTTGCAGAGAGGACTCTTAGGGCTCACGAAGTGCTGAGTTACTTTTGAAAAATCATGTGATCAACCTAACAAACAATTCAAATTTCAAATTAGACAACATCATTGTGCCCATTCTTAATGCTAGGATTCTACTTATTTTGGAGGAATGTCTGCATCTATATCCTGTGCATGTTTTTGTTTTTATACAGCTGATGTGCAAATATAAAGAGAACACCCTCTCTGTGCCTGGGTTTTGTGGTGACCAGGCCTTTAAACCCACTAGTAACTGCACCAGACTATCAGTGTTTGTTAATGACAATATCCCTTCAAATGTGATACATAGAGATAAATGGAGACTCTCTCAGAGAGCTCACACGGCTTCAGCTCATCTTACAATTGTCACCTTTCATCTTATAGCTTGTTGTCAATCCCTATCCATGGATCCACATGCAGATGGTCAGGATCATTCTACATGCACTCATAAAACAAAGGCATCCCAACAGGGCACTGGTATCTCCATGTGTGAAGAAAATGCACAAATTAGTATAGAAGCAATTGTAGGCCTATTCAATGAATAATTGAGAGTAGAGTGTTAGAAATCAGCTTAATATTTTATAAATTCTAAGGTGTACTCCACTGACTTTAGGGAACTGACTTCAATTTATGTTGATTATAACACAGAGTAAAGTTAGTGTATAAAAAACAATGGAAAATGTGAGGGATGACACTGACAGCAGCTGCCACTTTGTGACTGTCCTAGTATAAGTTGCCTCTAGGCACACTTACTTAGATTTGTACCAGCTTCCCTAAACAAAGTAATTTCTAATTATATACACGTCTGTATCCTACTGACTCACCCTTATTTATTACTGTTGAAAAGTTAAGACCTTTCAGGGCTTGTCTAAGCAGTTACCACTGCACAAACACTTACTGCTGTTTACTGGAAATCCTCACCAGTGCTTTCCATCTTACTGTTAAGTAGGCTACCTAAAAGAAAAAAAAACACACATTTTAATTCATACTGTCTAATGAATATATCTCTTCCTTCTCTGACTCATGAATGCCAAACCGAACTCCATATTCTCAATTTTGGAAAAATTTATCCAAAGTTGTCTTTGAAGCTTCCTCTCTCTGCAACATACATAATGTGTGTGTGTGTGTTTGTGTTTGCGTGTGTGTGTGTGTGTGTGTGTGTGTGTGTGTGTGTGTGTGTGTGTGTGTGTGTGTATATATATATATATATATATATATATATATATATATATATATATATATATATATATATATATTCACTTCAGAAGCTTGAAAGTCCAAAATCTTGAATTTCAAAAGACTGAGACCAAAATCTTGAACGTTCAAAAGACTGAAAACTCAAAATACAGAATGTCAGAATACTGAAAACACACAGGATACCAACACTTCCTATACTCCAACAAAACTAAACAGAGAAACAAATAAAAGATAAACCATTTACCTCTTCTCCAAGTATAAGCAGGGGGCAAGCCCCCCTGCACCCACCATGTGGGGGGATGTGCCCCCCACACCCCCAGCTACTTAAATATATCAACTCCGAGATCGCACTCACAGAACAAAATGGCAAACATAGCATTACGTGTTTCATGATAGAATGTTGTAACCTTAGTCATGTTCCCTTCCAACTTGCTATACTACAACATAACTCATGTTAGTGTAGTGAAGTGCAATCTCGGAGTTGATATCTTTAAGTAGCAGGGGGTGTGTGGGGAGCAGGGGGTGTGGAGAAAAGTAATATGGTTTGTTTTGTATTTGTTTCTGTATGTACTTCTGCTGGAATATAGCAAGTGTTTGTATCCAGTGTGTTTTCAGTATTCTGAGATGAAGTATTTTGAGTTTTCAGTCTTTTGAACTTTCAAGATTTTGGTCTCAGTCTTTTGAAAGTCAAGATTTTGGGCTTTCAAGCTTCGGAAGTGAAAAAAAAAAAATATATATATATATATATATATATATATATATGGATTCGTATCACTTCACCTAAAGACCATTTCACTGACACCCATTTCACTGCGATCAAATCACCTAAAGTTCATTTCACCTAAAACTCATTTAACCTAAAACTCATTTCTTTGACAAGTAGTACTCTAAGGCAAGTCAAAGGTATATGTCCTTTTCCTCACTGTAGTACGATCCTGGTGTTAGTATATATAGTTTGGGGGCTGCGCCCCCCCCCACCACCTAGTTGACTTTTACCAAATAATGTAAAACAAAACCAGACAACATAAAACCAAATTAACTGGGGGCTATGCCCCCCATACCCCCCTAACTATATATACTAACACCAGGATCGCACTACAGTGGGGAAAAGGACATATAACTTTGACTTGCCTTAGAGTACTACTTGTCAGTGAAATGAGTTTTAGGTGAAATGAACTTTCAGTGAAACAATTCCATATATATATATATATATATATATATATATATATATATATATATATATATATATATATATATATATATATAACATGGCATTGTAGTATTATAGTATGTAAGAACAGTGTGAACGCAATTAACATTTAAATTGTATATAATGCACTACATGAGAATTGGTAATAACAGTGTAAGTACTGTAACATGCAAGAAATGTTAATGTTGGTATAATGTTTCACTGAAAAGCTGTTAAAAATTGAAATAAATATTTTTGTGTATTACAGGAATAGTAATTGTATTGCTTTAGCAATAAACAATTAATTAAGAAAATAAGTTTTCGATATGCTGTCTCAAAACTCAGCTTAGTGTGTTGTCATTAAAGCAGCCTAAAATACTTTTAGCTATATGCATAAACAAATATTGTTGTGCATTCCTTTCAATATATTCAACAGAGGTGCCATATTTATTGAGTTTGTTCTGAACATTGTACAATTCAAGATGTTTCAGTTAGATGTCATTAACTACTGCATAATGTATCAGAATGGTAATAATAACTTTAAAATTAATGCTACAGGTAAACTAATATGGTGCTGTTTTAGAAGTAGTAACTACTGACACTGAGTTATTAACCGTACAATGGAAGTAAAGAAAGTATACTATGGAAAATTTACTTAATTAGCAGACCAGCAAAAAGTGCATTAAAACGTACAGTATTATTGACAGAAATATGTATGTATTAATATTTATAAGAGAGATGTATTTATGCTGGTGTTGTTCTAATGTCCAATTGTCCTGCCATGCCTCTGAATTGTATTCAGTGTCTGCTGGTACTATAAATAAACAGAACTGATTAGTACATTGTAAGAAATAATATCAGTGCAGTGTGTTACTTAGTTAGCCCCATGACTGAGTTTCATCTTTTTTCAACTTACATCTTCTGCAGAGGCTCTGACAGCACTTCTCTGGAGGTTGCAGTACTAATACTGACAACTAGATCAGGCCATGCCACTATTTATAGAGCATTTGTCAGCAGTGACAGCCCTACATTGTCTCCTGACAAGGAGTCTACTCCTGAAATATTTCTTACATCAGGCTGCTGAGCTGTGTTGCTGCAGATATATTTTTAAGTGAGTTAGTTAAATGAAGACTCTGCATGGAACCCTAAATATGTGTTTTTCATGGTATCTTTGCATTTTGAAAAAATGAATGCATAAAAATCACTCTAAGTTTTCATTATCTTTTAAATATATATTATCACAAAATGACATGGAACCTTCAGTATTAAAATAACCTTGTTTTATATTTGTAGCTTCTAGTTCCCATAATCCATTTCAAGTCCCTTTATGAATCATGCTAGTCACAAGGAAATGATATGTTTTTTCCTCTCATCTAAATAGAATATCAGTATTGTCTGTCAAACATACCTTAGGCATCTGCTACAACCTGCTTACATTTCAAATTTTGCTTGAAGTACACTTATGTGTACTTTTATTTATTTATTTATTTTAAATATTTTATTTTACATTTGTTGACTGGGATAGTCTGACTGGATACTTGTCCATTTTCAGCAGAGGCCCAGGGAGAAAAGCTCCATACATACATACAGAAAAACTGTTACATTAAACAAGTTAAACACTGTTACAGATAAAATACATAGGACAAAAGTAATTCATTCTTTTCTTAAAACTGTTGTATTGTGCATAAGACTAAACACTACTGTCTGTAAAGATGTTTCTCTTACAGAAAATAATACTTTCAATAAATGGATCATTATCTGAAAAGACATTGTCTGCTGTTTCCACTGATGCTTTTTACGTTCCTCCCTGCAACAGACAGCTTAGAAAAGCTCCACAACACTGTACACATATTGTTTCATAGCAACTGGTGACACCAGCATGAAAGTGGACTGCCTAAGACTGTGGGCAGTACATTGCAGGAAAATATACATATGTCCCCATGTCTATGGTATATAATGTAGGCAGATACAAATTCCTCTGGCAAGACACTTGAGAGGTTAAGCTTAAAAAGGTGGGTGGTTTTTCCATCCTTTGATTCTAAGTGAACGATCATGTTAGTTTTTAGTAAGTAAACCATACTGCAAGCAAACTGCAAGGAAAAAGAAACCTCTGGGTTGAATTAAAATGCAGACGAGGATGGACCTTACTTTTAAATATACTAGTACTGTTCTTTTTTTCAAAGTTCAACAACCAAACTGTTCTAGTGGTGAGTGACTAACCTAAAATAAACTAAGACTCAATTTTTCTTAAAGGTAGATGACACAGGTTTAATATTATTCATTCAGTTGGCTTTTTCATTTATATGTCAATGAGATGTCTGCAAAATTAACAATTAACACAATTGTAAAAGTAAGTATAAGGTGGTAACAATGGTGCTCTTAATCAAGGTGGGTTGATCGGATAACCCAATAGATGACTAATTTATAGTGGTTTATGGAATATACAAAGGCCGGGATTCACTAATCCTCCATGTAAGACTAAATAAGTCTTACACGGAAACTGCAGCCTAAGAGGAAGACATCAGCGTGCCATGCATATTCATGAGGCTGCTGACTCAACTCTAAGGCTAACACGGAGCGTGCACGAGTGCAGGGGGCATCTCGGACTGCCGAACAATCCAAAAATCCACGCCCCTGCAAGTCCCTCAATCTGCAAATGTCAACTGACATGAGCTAGTCCGCTCAAATGTGTACATACGCAAAACTACACTCCCCCACATTCTAAACCCCTGTACAATTATAAAATGTAAAACTTTTCTTTTTTTTTTATTATTCCCGATATAGCTGCCCGTATTTGCGCGTGTTTGCGCGTGTTTGCCCATTGCTTAGCTACAGTTAGCAGTTTAGAGATCGAAGAGGATAATAAGAAACTTATATGCAAATTAAGCCAAATAGCAATGGCGTAGTGGTAGAGCCTTCGCACAAAGAGGAGGCATTCCCGGTTTGAGTCCCACCACTCCCCTTTCTATTTTCTGTAGGAAATCTGTATACAAAAATAATTCCTGACATTTATCTTTTAATTATTAGTAGAAAGCATTGAAATGGCCTATGTAGTAGTGAACAATATTTTATATATATATATATATATATATATATATATATATATATATATATATATATATATATAAGAAGGCGAAATGGTTATGCATACTGATGAATGCATAAGTAACGTATCTTAAGCAATGTGAAGCACTGCTAAGCAAAGTTTACCAGTATTAAGCACATTTAAGTATAATTGCTCATAGCTTAGCACTGCTTTAACTAGCGCAATAGCTTTGCGCGGAGCTGCGCATCGCGCCAACTAGCGCAAGCAAAACATGTTTGCGCATAGCTGCGCACCGTGCTAACTAGCACAATGTCGGGCAACGTTGGGCAACTTAGAGCACCATAGAGCAACATTGGGCAAAGTTGAGCAAAGTCAGCTAAACACAGCCACACCTCCTAGCCTGTCTGGCCAGTAGTAAAATAAAAAGCAATGACAGGCCTCGAACCCAGGATACTGTGCACCATAATCACAGTACTGAACCACTAAGCCATGACAGCTTTTGATATGCATGTACTTTCAACACACACATACATATTAATGAAAGTTTACCCAGTGAAGCAGGTGTGCTTTCAGCTGAGATTTTCAAAACCGGCCACTCACAAATAAGTGTGGGAAATGAGGCATATTTAAGCCCCAAAGGCGGGAATACTTGCCATAACTGGTTGTAGCTCCCATTTGCAGGCAGAATGACTAGTGTTGGAGAGGGATCTCACTTTTGAGTGCAACGGTGGGGCATTGAGAAGTCAAAAGTGATGGTTTGGCTCCTTGTCCATAATCATGATGACAGACTCCTGCAGGGCCAGTTCCAGGGCACTGAATACAAAGCAGAAGCCTGGAACCGTCTAGCACATGAGCTAACCAGTGCCACAGGCATCCCTCGGACTGGTGAGCAGGTCAGACACCACTACTCAGACCTGAAGAGATGGAAGCAGGACCAACTAACTGAACCAGTGGATACAGGAGGCCCGTGGGATGGAAAATGCCCCACTACTGAGTAGGTAGCCATGGAACGAAGTATGTAAGAATTGCTTTTATAGTCTATATTATGGATAGGTATATGTCTCAATATCACTCCATTTACCTCACAGCTGCAGGTGTCCATGCTGTGAATCAGCAAGCCTATGCAGATAGGCTGCTAAGGCTGAGCCACAGGGCAGGTTAGTAATTATTCAGTATGTATTGTTATATAAAATAAGTGAGAGAGCATGAAAAAGAGTGTTGTAACCCATTAATAAAGGTATAATATGTCTTGAATAAGTCTTCTGCATGCACTGTAATATCAAATAAATGAGAGAGCCTCTATAAAAGTGTGTAATGTAATTAATAATGGTATAATACCTGGAGTGTGTCCGTGTCACTTTCTTCGATATGTTGTTGTACTCTTGCATTATAGAAATATTACTGTTGTATTAAGCGCTGTCAACCCACACTTGGGTAGGCCCATATAAAGTGGAAGAAGGGAGTGCCAGTAGCTGTTAAGCATATATACAGTCCTCAACAGTTGGTTAATGGCTGGCATGTATAGGTTAATCTGGCACATGAGTAGCTTGTTATTGTGTTCCCCAGAAATGTCAGTGTGCTGCTAGAAATGTAGGGGGCTGTTAAAATATAATTGATAATGTCACCTGAACACATCCAGATATGTAGATATATAAATATAAATAAAATATATAAATACATAGCAGTAACATCTGCATCCTGGACAGTCTGCATGACAGATACAGGTCAGGTATATAAAGAACTAGCAAAACCCATTTCACAATTTAACGGACATTGCCAAGTGTAATAATACATGTAGAGGATATATACCTGTAGTCAATAGGAATGTAGTGTAAACTATAAGTACATATAAGTTGTTAATGGAGGTATCTTTTTACACCCTACTGTATGTGCATAAACAATGCAATTCCACACGTCAATGGGTATGTCTAATCTCAAAACATTTGTTGGGACATATGTCCTATTGGTTCAAAGATATTTGCATTTACTTTGATGCATGTGCCCTGTTCAAATACCACAATCTTGGTGGCCTGTTGCCACCAATCAATCCTGCATGCTGTTGGAATGTCCACTGTTGTTCTATATATGCATGTGTTATGCTTGCTGTTCAACTTTTGGAACTCTGGTGTGTTGGGTTAATGGGAATACTACTGCATACTGTTACAACTAATTTGGAATGCTGTTGGCTGTTAACAACACATATTGTCATTAAATCCTCCTAAACCTAGAATGTATATGAAGGCCAGTCCCAGCAGACCCACCTGTCCCACCTCAGCTGGCGATGGCACCTGGCACCAGCAGGTCCGGCGCCCAGCCCGTGACCTCCTCCTCCATTGGTCCTGTGCCACCTTCAGGTGGAAGCACTGCTGGGGATGGGGCTTATCCCCCCATGCAAGCATGGCCGGAAGAGGGCCACCAATCACCCTTCGAACGGCCCGGGCTGTGGTGCATAGGGAGATCGAGCGTTCAGTCGCTGATCCTCTACGCCAGCTTGAGGCATGTGTGGCACAACTCACTGGTGAGCCTGCCCCTCCTACGCAGCCCCCAGCACAGCCACCCTCTGGGCTGTGAAGGTGCAGTGGTGACTGCCCATGGGTGGGGATCTCAGTTCCACTGTTGCCATCTGTGGGCTCATGGGCTTGCGATTTCCAAACATCCTTCCCCGTCAATGGTGTTCACCCACCACATGTGTCATATTCCACCCCTGTATGCATCTTGTTTGTCTTGTCTGTTTACCTCCCCATATATATACCCACTTCCCCTACCACACATTCCACTCTCACCTGAAAAAAAAAAGGGGCAATCTGCTCCCAAAAAAAAATTATGCCGCATATATAGCTGCCCATTTTGCACACATGTCCGCTGGACACATAAACTGATATTTAATTGGCAGTACAACATACTTTATTGTCCTCACCCCTCTCTCAGGGCTGGAAGGTTTCATATTTCCCTCCAAATTTCTAGCATATGCACAGCTGTTGCTGTTAAAGAAATGGGCAGCTATGGACCTTCCCTACACCTGTCCTGCACATCCTGACCTGTTTTCCCCACTGTTTTTCCCTCTTTGTGCCCCTTTTTCACCACTTTCCTATCTCCCCATTTTCTTTTCTTTCAAAGAAATGAGCGCGGGGGTTAGCAGGAGTAAGCACCTTTAAGCAGTAGTTAGCTGGTTTGCGCAAGTATGTGCTTGTGTGCGCTTAGCTAAGTATTGCTAAGCTTCATGCAAACCTGCGCAAACCCGCTTACCACTGCTTAAAAGTGCCTTGGTCACCCTGCATGTGAGAGCCCTTGTTCTGCTCAGCAGCAAAATAAAACACCTCTGTCCGTCTCGAACCCTGGACACACTAGACTGCATGAAGTACTACTAAGCCACAGTAGATATACAGCAGGTTGTTGCTGAAATAGATATATCATACATCAGGATGAGTGAATGTAAAGGAAAGATAGGAATGCCATAACACAAAACCTGTTCTGTGGAACTTTACCAGCAGTTGTTGTGGAATTGCATTACATGACTGTGATAACAGAACCAGCCATTCAAGCAGTAAATAATGTTACAGAAGCACTTTACAACCCCAACACAGTATCATAGCAGGACAATCCCCACCCAAATGTACAAAATACCTGTGTGTTCAGGGTCCACCAAGGATGTAGATAGGCATACTCAGTACTTGAATTGTCCGGTTTTCTTGAGCATCCTGTGCTAATGTCAACAATAAAAAATCAGAAACTGTGCAGAAGTGAGTACATTAATATTCTTAGTATAGCAGTTCACAAATAGTTCATGTGCTAAATGAATACATCTCAATAACTACTTATGTATGGCAGCTAATTGTATAAGTAGAAAATAAACTACATACTCCCACGTATCTTGTGTTAGCATTTGTAGGGGTGAGTATAATTCTACACTGATAACTGTGTACTGGAAGTGGCAACATTCAGGTCTGAGTACAACATTCAAATCACTGGCTACACCCCTAGCTTCAGATATAAGAAGTATACCAACCTTCTGACTTACACAACGGTGTCCACAGCAAACAAGCATGGGCCCCACTTTGGAAAGCTGAAAGGGCTACACCTACCTGGCTTAGCAATTTATAGCATTAGGGTGCTATGACAGTGAGTACTGCAATCACCACACAGCAGGCTGCATGCAATTACCAAATGGTGGCCACCAATTGGTGCAGAGGCCATCACATGCACATGTGCAGATACCTATAAAATCAGGCTGTACTTGCTGTCCACACATGCAATCATTCCATTGCTGGTATGGAGAGAGAGAGAGAGAGAGACAGAGACAGACAGACAGACAGACACCGACATCTACATCAACAGCAACAGCAACAGCAACAGAAAAAAAGACACACGGAACTGAAAATTACAAACACATACAAAGGAAAGGTATGTAACAGATATGTATTTACTGGCATGTAGCAGATGTTTTTGAAGAGTACTCTACATACTTTGAATCATCCATATGTGGCAGCAGTATGTATCTATGCACAGATGCCCTGCATAACTACTGCCATGGACAAATCAGTGTGTAACTGTGTGCAGTGGGATATAACTGTGACATATGTAGCTCAGGATTAAATGTCAAACATCTGATCCATGTTATCTGTGTTCTGTACAGTAGTGTGTACAATAGCTGTTTGGGGGAGTAGCGCATACAGCTATATAAACATGGATGTGACAGAGTAACAAATGCATGATAGTCATATTAACGTGTAGCTTAGCATTGGCAACAGCTGTACACCCTCTAATATTACTGTGTGCTCACATGTGACACCTGTTCATGTTGCAGCAAGGCTCAACAGGTCAGCCGTGAGATCCACGGACTTACAACAGTATAGACCTTGTATGTGTATGGCACACACATATGGAGAGATCTTTCTGTGTCCGATATATTAGCATCTGTACATGTGCATAGAGCAAGAGACATACTGCAACTGTTTGTGAAGGGTGGACATATATATGCTGTTGAAGGTTGTTATGGGCATATTTCTATGTAGGTTGTAGTGTGTGGCAAACAAGACAGCATACAGTGCTGGTATATGACATGTGGTGGTTAAACGCTGTGGGTATGATTTGTCAGGTTTGCAGTGTTTCAGCCAGTGAGGCCTGCTAAAGCTACATGGGCTGAGAACACCTTCAATGCATTCTGCACAAGACTGTGCAATATTATTACATAACTGTATACCTCACAACCTCCGCATAATTGATATTCCCACCATGAAAGGTGGACTGTATATGTGCCCATATGTATATCTATATGTACACCAATGGATGTTTATATGTATGTGTGTGTGTATATATACATAAATATATATATATATATATATATATAGAGAGAGAGAGAGAGACAGGGTCATAGTTACTGTGACAGATGCCTGGTGACACAGCCATGGACTCAAGCTCAATGTTGAAACTGCATTGGCATCCCTTCTGGCAAAAACTCTGTACCCATGAACTACCACATAGGTGGTAGTCTACTTAACACCAAAAGTGTGATAAGAGACCATGGGACACAGGTGGACAGTAGTCTCCCCTGTGATAATCACAGTGCCACACTAGATATTTTTCTTTATGCATTAGCTTGATATATACCACCTGTGGCTAGGTGGTGCATTGTCTCGCATACAGTGTGCCATGCACTGTTGTATAGTCTTACATACTGGTTTCTCTTTGTTGCTTTGCAGAACATGGTTTGATATATAGAACATGCCAGGCACTGTCAGGCAGTTGTGGGTTGAGCACTGATATGTGGTATTGAAAGTGTGTATCCTCTGGCAGCCAATAGGTTGCTATATATGTCAGTTCAGTGATATCTGTACTTTAGAATGTTAAGTGTGCCACATGACTTGCTCACACATATTGCCTCATTGTCTTCCAGGGTCATGGCTTACCATCGCAACCCTACCTATAGCCTAGCAGAGGATGAATAGATAACAACCAGCCTGGTTCAGCACTACACCCTGCTGTTTTCAAGAACCAGCCAGGACCAGCATGAGCGGACTGCACTGTGGCAAGATGTTGTCCGTAGGGTAAATGACATAGGCATGCATAACCAGACCTATGAGCAGGTACGCCATCACTGCAGTTATTTACTTAGACATGTCCAGCAGTGTGCGTCTGATGTCCGTAGACAACAGCTTGCCACAGGTGGTAGGGTAGCCATCCATCCCCCCCTCACCAGAGTGGAGGAGCTGCTCCTGAGCCTGGTGGCTTCTGGCCAACAACAACAGCAAATCATGGAGGCCGGAGCCACCCAGCGAGTTGACACGGAGCGTGCAGGTAACATGGCATATCTGTAGACTACTGTTACCTCTATTGGTAGGTCATGCATATGTGAGATGTGTACTTTGTAGTTAGAAGATGTGGAGCCTGGTGTTGTGCAATACCGATAATTTGGAACATAATCTGTAGGCCTGTGACTGTCAACCATTGTACTACTGTAAGACTGCAAACCCACAGTAGCAATGCCATAGTTGTTGCACTGACAAACTGTCTCATATCCTTGTAGGTCCCTCTGGTGTGACAGCAAGGCAGCAGACCCATGCTGGTGATTGTGTTCTACATTTAATATTGCAAATTAAATGTGCATGTCATAGGTGAGGTGTAGGCCATGTACACGTAACACACCTACGCATAATGCATGCTGTGCATGTTTGCTGTGAGACTATGCACATCTCAGTAATGTGAGTAGCTGCCTCAAACACATGCAATAAACAGAACATCCCACACAATTGTGGCAACACTGTAGTGGACTTTGGATAGGCAGAGACGATACACATGCACACAACATACACAACTTTATCATACACAGTACACATTAATATGCTACACATGGCGTATTTAGACACCTGCTGTAAGGTCACACTCCAGTATCCCAAATGTCATCCGCACAGCACACATAATATACCTGAGGGGTAGAGGCCTATCATGGGGCTGTGAGACACTCTTCAACACATAACACATTCATGTTCGGCAATGCTCCCTATTGGGCACCTTACAAACCCATGTAACAACTGGCTGTGAAATGGTGAATGTAGCCATGGTACTGCAGTTCAGGTACAGCATGCTAGGTGCCGGTCTGGCACACATTAGTAGCCTTGAGTGATCACATGATGCTGCATGATGATTAGCTCATGGTAATACACCCCATCCAGTTACAGTAACCACAGTACTACACATAGCATTCATTGCTATGCACCTCAATGTTGTGTGTGTGCAGACATATGCACCTATACACAATATGCATAGCAATCACCATTTGTACAAAGTGACACATATATGTCTTGTAATGCTATTGTGTGTATAGGTCACATGACACACATTGGGTATGTGTGATGTTTAATGTTACAGTTGTGTTGTAGCATGCCATGTCATGGCTGGGACTGGCATGTCCACAATATGTCCTGCACTCACCATAACCACTCTACAATGGCTATGTTGAGCAATGGTATTCCATCAGGTATACATGCACCACTCATCCTGTGTGTATACATAGCATGCATGTGCTAAACCTGTGTCCACAATTATCTGCTAAAGACACAGACACTCTAATCAGAAATGGATATCTATGTGACACACAGATACACATCCAGCCATGGTATGTATACCTGTGAGTGATGGTGCACAGGACATTGCAAAGCTTTTAATACTTGCACAGCAATGTTGTGTCCATGTACACATTGCGTTCCAGGGTGAGGCCAATCACTGAACAACACAGATGCATCAAAGCTATGTATACTGTTATTAGCAAGGGCGGTCTACACTCGCACTGCATGCTGTTGAGTAACACATGTCCTACATGCTGACACATGTGATATGACTGGCTTGTGATACTGTACCCCACCATCAACCACTATTGAGTATGTTCTGGATTGCTGGTGGTGTGTGTGTGTGTGTGTGTGTGTGTGTGTGTGTGTGTGTGTGTGTGTGTGTGTGTGTGTCTGCTTTAGTGAGGAGTGTATTTGTGTGCATGTGTGCATGTGTTCATGTGTGCATGTGTGCATGTGTGCATGTGTTCATGTGTGCATGTGTTCATGTGTTCATGTGTGCATGTGTGCATGTGTGCTTGTGTTCCGACATCATGTACAGGTTGCAAAGTGTGTTTCCTGTCTTCCTCTCACAGGTGCTGAGGTTGGACTGGTTCACTGCAGCAGGGAACCTGATGTCACTGAACCAAATAGTGATAATGAGGATAGGTGTGTTGAGGCACAGGCATGTTTGCCAGGGTCTGTCGTTGGGCCACCAATCGACAGTACACAAGTGTCCACCTCATCCATGCACACAGTCATACTGCCAATACATCCATCACCAATGCCCTTAGCTGAGGGACAGTGTACAGTCGGCATTGGCCAGGACAGTGTGGTATCCATGGCACATGCATCCCGACACAACAGCCATACCAAGATGTCTGGAGTGGTACCACATAGGCAGATGTCCAGGGGTTCTCGCTGGAGCACTGCTGCTCATCATGTCCCTGGCAGACGTACCACAGGTCTTACAACCTCACTCATGGTCCAGGCTGTCATGGAGGCACAGGCATGTATGGAATGGTACACCGGACAGGGACTAAGGGCACAGAGGGCACATAACACCGCTGTAATTGACAGTATCCGTGACCTAGCAGGTGCCATCCATAATTACACTGAGGTCACTGATAGACGTTGGGGTGAGACATTAGATGTCCTCCACAATGTCATGTCCATGTGTCAGGACAGTGCGGGATGGTTGAGATGTCGACGTGGACGTATGCCAGCAACATCAGCAGCTGGCAGTCGCCGCGGATGTCCCTCAAGTCACAGCCACTCCCGTAATGCCAGTACCAGCCCCAGCAATGTTGGGGGTGGGCTGTCCATAGACCATCCTAGAAGACCACGTGCACGTGGCTCTGGACAGTCCCAGCAGGGACCTGGGTCCAGTGTACATCTGTCCACCTCTGAGGATAGTACCCAGTCTGGCTTAGTACCTGATACTATCAGTAGCACACCTGCCAGGCACAGGTACTGTATCCATGGCCAGAGACAGTGATCTGTAAAGCCTGACAGGTACAGTCTGTGGCTGTCCCACAAATCCCCGTATATGGCAGCCACATGGTGGAACTGTGTGCATGCAGACACACACACACATAAACCAAACACCTAGGGCTAAAACATATCCACACACATTACATCAACATTGGCCCATAGCAGTACTCTTGGCCCTCACGCACACACACACACACACACACACACACACACACACACACACACACACACACACACACACACACACACATGTCAATTGCATGGCTCAATGTAGGCCTCTGGCAAACCAACAACACACCCTGTGCATATGATGAAACCTGTGCCACCTCCTGTCATCTGTAACATTGATGCAGGAACAGGCTACCATGGTGCTGATGCACAGCGTGACTTTATAGCAGTATAGCAATGTTAGCATGTTGTCAGCAGTAAAGTGTAATGATATCCTTGAAGGTGTAGCTGAGCAGGCATGATGCATTAAAGCTTTGATTGTCAATGTAGTATTGTTTACACAAGTGCTAGTTCCAATAGTGTATTGTCCGCCCACGTGCCACTTGGCTGATGTGTGTAGTATTGGCAGCATGTGTTAGAGAGTGGACAGTACGTGTGGGATTTGTGTAGCACAGATTTGCAGGTGTACATTTGTGAACATGGTGGAGATGCACTGTCTGCATGTACGTGCATAGTGGACACATGGGCAGGGTGACATGCCCTGTATTACACAGTAACACTCCATAGTTCTTATTGGTGGCCAGTATGCATTGTACTGCACACATTGTGGAACTTGAGTACACATGTGTGTATGACATGGTTTGACACTGTGCTGTGGGTGATACTGTTACTATCTGTCATTGTTTTGCATTCTGGTAGTATACATAACCTCAACAGCCTGACCATAAACAATCATTATATGATGTCTTGACAACTGACACACAGATGTAGGACACACAGTAACATTTGGATCCTTCAGGTACTATACTATGCCAGTAACCAGTGGTATTCACCTGCACCCATTCCTGAGACCACTCCTGTTTGGCATATAGCTCTCTTAGGTACAAGCAATCACAGTAGGGATATGTCCGTCCACATCTGGAAATGCATACTATGGCCTATAATGCATTCTCCAGATGACACACACATCCTCCACAAGGGTATCATACAGACAAATACCTGCTGTCAAACCCATGCTGTAAAGCCAACTAAAGCCAACTAAAGCATAGTCATCCACCTTTACAAAACATAGTATCCCCACAGTACCACAGTACCACATAGGTAGTAGCCACCAACATGTTGAACAGGTAGCCAAGTGTTATGTCATCTCTCCTTTGGTAATCACATTTCCCTCGGTGGATCACATAAGCAATAAGAGGTGTGCATGCATATCCACAAAAGTTGTTGTACACCTATAATGAATAGCCATCATTGACAGACTTTGCTGTGTTTGAACAGGTCTGAAATATACCTCAGCCATAAACCCTCACTCACACTATTCAATAGAAACCATAATGAGTGTGTGTGACATGGATGACCTAGGCCAGGGATCACTGCAGTGGCTGGGCTTGTCACAAGCATACAGGTGTGGCCTAAGGTCTGTAAAATGGCAGCACACTCTGGAAAAGATGACAGATGTGTTCATGGAGAAAGCAGGGTTTCCACCTATGAAATAATTGAGGTCACATGTACGTATATGTATTTGCCACACAGCTACCTGACGTGTGCAATGCACATATTGTTGGCATACAGTAGTAAAAGCAAAACCCACAACACATTGACCAACAGTGTCACACACATAGAGCAAACACACACTCACCAAGTGCAGGATTCAACCCCCTACCTAACTACTGTATGATAATAGAGCAGTACACATTACCACAATGTGCTTTGCACATTACTGGAAGTTTTTCTTTCCATAGGTATATTTGTAGGATAGTGACATCATCAGACTTGACAAAAATAAGTAAACCACTTTGAAAGTGTTTTACTACTCTCAGGTTGCTTTTCTCCAAGGAGATCACACACAAACAGTTGTCAAGTGGAGGATTCAAACCTCTATCGAACTACTTTATGACACTAGAAAAGTGCACATTAACACAACACGCTATACACATCACTGAAGGTTTATCTTTACACAGGTATATTTGTAGGATGGTGACATCATCAGACTTGACAAAGATAAGTTTACCACTTTTAAGGTGTTTTAGTAGTCTCCAAAAAGGTTGCGCCTCTTCAAGGAGATTACACACAATTGCCAAGTGCAGGATTCAAACCCCTACCTAACGATACTGGAGGAGTGTGCATTAACATGACACGCTATACAATTTACTGGAGTTTTTTCTTTACACAGGTATATTTGTAGGATGATGACATCATCAGACTTGACAAAGAGAAGTATACCACTTTTAAGGTGTTTTAGTAGTCTCCAAAACGGTCGCTCCTCTCAAAGGAGATCAAACACAAATAGTTGTCAAATGCAGGATTCAAACCCCTATCTAACTACTTTATGACACTAGAGGTGAATGCATTTACACAACACACTATACACATTACTGTGAGTTTGCCTTTCCACAGGTCTATTTGTAGGATGGTGACATCATCAGACTAGACAAAGTGGGTTACATTAGGTGACATTAGGTGGGCTACATAGAAGAAATTTCTAAACACTTTAGCCATGTGATCATCAAAGGAGAGTTTACTATCTCCCTGGGTCCCCAGGGCCATAATTACTTTCTCCGTACATACTGGATTACCACCTATGTGGTAATTTGTGTGCAATTTGTTTTATCCAAAGGGGATGACTATGCATTCTTTGGCATTCTGCTTGAGGGCATTGTTTTGACACCAGGTATCTGTCTCTGTAAGACCCTTCTGGAGGATGTCTGTGTCAGCCGTAGAGTCGATTATGGACCACAGTTAGCAGTCATCTGCAAACCTTTTCAGCCATACTCCTCCCGTGCTTGCCTGTACCTCTGAGCAGTATCTACTGAACAGGTGGTGTCCCAGGACCAAGACCTGTGGGATGCCATTTGTGACTGGTTTATAGTTGGACATGGCACCCACAACTCTGAACATGTGTGTTTGATCTGTGAGCCAGTTGCCCACCCATCCTGTGACATAGCAGTTAATGTTCAAGCTGGTAAGCTTGTCCATGATGACAGAGTGTGGAATGGTGTTGAAAGTCCTTAGTGAGGTCCAGCTGGGCTGTGTGGACTACTTTCACCTCCATCTATGTCCTTGGTAACTGTTTCAAATGAGTCAACTAGGTTTAGGAGGCAGAATCTGCCTTTAACAAAGCCAAGTGGGGTAGAGTCCAGTGTCTGCAGGTCCCCAATGTCTCTGTTTATGTGTTCCATGATAATTTGCTCCATAGCTTTGCAGACCAGGCTGAGTAGACCTATAGGGCAATGGTTTCCAGGTTCTGTTGTGGCACCCCCTTTGTGGAGCTGGATGACTGTTGGTGTATGCCATTCTTTGGGTACATAGCCTGTGGTAAGGTTGAGTCTGGACAGTGAATGTAGGTGAGGGTGTAGTTCCTTTTGGGGCTGGTGTAAGATGCAGCCTGGAACACCATCCTGTCCCATTGATGCTGTATTATTAGCTTTGGAGAGGGCTGTCTTTACCTGCATGTCCATGAAGTCTGGAGCTCTGCATTCTTCTGGGATGGACACAGGCCCTTTTGGGAGTGATGGCGGTGGAGTTTGCACTGAGCCTGTCCCCCAGGATGTGGGCAATGTAAGTTGGTTCAGTGTATTTCTTGCCATTTGTCAGTAGCTGACAGCATATTTGGAAGTTGCCACCTAAATGTTTGGTATAGCTAACGAAGGATTTGTGGTTGTTATTCTTACATTCCTTGGCAATTTGTCTTTAGAAACTGGCCTTGGATTATTTTATGAGCGATCATTGTGTCTTCCTAATAATGATCAGTGATGCCTTTCTTTTGTGAAGTTTGCTTATCATGTGTTCGTTTCCTCCTTCTGTTGTATAGCTTTTTATGGGCATGACCACCAGATTGGTTTCTTGTTTTTGGAGGAGTGCATCTTGGTTTTATTTGGCATGTCTCAATCCCTGCATCCCTGTAGATGCTCATAGAATTCACTTGTAAATGATTTGGCAGATTGTATAGCATTATCCTATAGCAAGGGGGCTTTGGAACTTTCCACTTTGGTCTTGGGAAGTGTGCAGTTTGCTTTTGAAAATGTCTTCACAGTGGTTTCCTTGACTGGGGGGGGGGGTGTGGATGTCCAGTGTGATCACTTTATGATCTGATATTACCAGCGAGGGGTTTATCTCTGTCGTGGAACACTGGCACCCCATGTTGGTGATCATCAGGTCCAGTATGTTGTCACCTCTAGTGGGCATGGTGACCAGCTGTTCCAGGGCATTTGAGTTTTTAAACTCTAGGAAACATTGGGCAAAGGATGTTGTACACAAGTAATTCTCCCACTCAATGTTTGGGTAGTTGTAATCTCCTCATATAATGGTGTTTGATAGGACCTTTATATTTTCCACTGTTCTCAGGAATACTGAGTGAGGTTCCTGAGACAAGGTAGGTGATCTGTAGCAGGCTATAATCTGATAAGCAGCTTTGCCCAATGTTAGTTGCACTTGCATGGTCTCCAAGGCCTCATGCTGTTCCACTAACCTGAAGGTGTGGGTATCCATAAGGTAAATGGATACACCCCTTCCTTTTGTATTTCAGTCATGGTTTTGGGGCCAAAGATCAGAGGAATTGTAAGTGTTTTACGTGGAGCATGTCCAACAGCTCTGTGTTTGACATAGCTTTGTATGTTAGGCAGAGATCACCTCTGGATCTAGTGAGTGATGAGTAGAGGGGAACAATGTCCTCTTCTATTCTGCATGAGACACCTTTTGTGATGAGGTGTGCCACATAGAAGGATTTCCTGACTACTGTGGGGATGTGATTATCACAGGTATGTCCACTGTCCACCTGTGAGCCAAAGTCTTTTATCACACTTTCAGTGTTAAGTATACTACCGCCTATATTATAGTTTATGGCTACAGAGTTTTTACCAAAGGGGATGGCAATGCACTTTTTGGCATTGAGCTTGAGCCCATAGCTTTGACACCAGCCATCTGTCTCAGTGAGGCCCTTTTGTAGGATGTCCACATCTTTAGTATTTACAATTATGGCTCCTAGTTTACAGTCATCTGGAAACTTCATTAGCCACAGACCTTCTATGTTAAAGTTTACTTCAGGGAAGTAGATACTAAACAGGACAGGACCCAGGACTAGGCCCTGTGGTACTGCACTCGTCACTGGTCCAAAGTCATACTTGGAGTTTGCTACTTTCACAGTGTGTGTTCTGTCAGTAAGCCAGTTGGCAACCCATCTTGTGACATAGCAATTTATACCTAGTTTAATGGGTTTATCTATAATTCCAGAGTGTGGGATGGTGTTGAAAGCTGTGGCAAAATCTACATAGGCTGTGTGGAACACCTTACCCTTATCTGCGGTTGTGGTGACTGCTTCAATGTCATCTATCAGGTTTAGGAGACATGATCTGCATTTTACAAACCCAACATGGTTGTGGTCCAGAGTTTGGAGATTACCAATGTCTTTTTTTATACGTTGTATGATGATCCATTCCATGGCCTTGCAGAGCAGGCTCATCAGGCTAATGGGGTGCTAGTTCCTGTGGTCCGTGGTGTCTCCACCCTTGTGTAGTGGGATAACCGTCACTGTGCACCATTCAGCAGGCACAAAGCCTGAGGTGAGGCTATGACTGAACATGGTACGTTGGTGTGGTGCCTGTTCTTTCTGTAGTTTGTGTAGAACACAGCCTGGGAAGTTATCTGGTCCCATGGATGCTGTGATACTGGCTTTGGAGAGTTTTTTTTACCTGTGCAGCCGTGATGACAGCAACTTTGCAGTCTTCCATTATAGAGATGTGGTCTTTCATGGGTGAGAGGGGGGTAAGGTTAACACTGATCCTATCTGCCATGATGTTGGGAATATCAGTTGGGTCTGTATATTTAGTGCCATTGAACTGTAACTCAGAGCAGATCTGAGTGTTGCCATGACATGGACCTGTCTGTTGGGCAGAGATCTCCTGAGTAGACAGTATGCAACAGAGTACAGATTGAGTTAAATTCAGTCTTGTTGCATGGGGCAACTGTTTGAGGCCAGTAATCCTCCTGTTGAGGTACTTCATTGGTCTTTCCAGCTGCTGAAGGTGCCTAGTCAGATTCATTGCAGGTGTGTTGTGATACTCTCTGACGGGTCTGATGACTGATGAGTAGAGGGAACCTCCTTTGACCTACATTCAAAAACATTGGCAGTTTGTGGGAACACATAGCTTGATTTTCTGACCACTTTGTGAATGTGTTTCTGGAAGTACAAATGACTATCCACATTTGTCCATAGATCCCTTATTATCACCTCCATATTTAGGGTGTTGGCACCTATGTGGTATTTGTATGACTGTAGCTCAAGGACATACTTTTGACACCAAATCTGTCTGACTGAGACCCTTTTTAAGGATGTCTCTGTTGTCCCAAACATCGATTACAACAACATTTTGGCAGTCATCCACAAACTTTGCTAAACATAGCCCTCATGTGTTTGACTGTATTTCTGAAAAGTGTACACCAGACAGGAGGGGTCCGAGGACTGAGCCATGGGGGACAGCAGTTGTTACCAGCTTGTACAGGAGACCACAATTCTTACCTTGCATGATCTATCTGTGCCCCAGTTGGCAATCCATCAGATGACAGACGTATTTATGCACAGGTTGTTGATTTTGTGGATACAACATGTGTCTGGGATGTTGGCAAAGGGCTTTTCAAGGTCTATGTGGGACATGTGTAGTTCATTTCATTGATGTCTGTCCTGGTTGACTGCCTTGTAAACAGTCTAGCAGGTTTGGGAACCATGATCTGGCCATGACCAAACTGTAATTGGTAGGGTTGGGTGTTTGTAGGCTCCCAATAGCTCTGTTTATGAGTTCCATCATGATGGACTCCATGGCCTTGCAGATCAGGCTTAATAGGCTTATAAGACAATAGTTCCCATGTTCTGTTGTGCACCAACACTTGAGGAGTGTGTCAAACATTGCTGTAACACATTCAACAGTTTCATATGATGTACAGAGAGTGAATCTCAACAGACTGTTCAGGTGCAGGCTCTGTTTGTTCTGGAGTTAACTTATGACACAGCTAGGGAAACAATGTAATCCCTTAGACGCTGTGTTTTCAGGTTTGTAAGGAGCTGTTTACCCATTCTATGTGTGATATCTGTGCTTTCACAGTCTCCAGGTATGATGATAGGGCCTTTTGTCAGTGAGAGGGTGGTATGTATGTATGGGCCTGTCTGACAGGATGTTGGCAATGTCAGTCATTTACAGTTTGCACTGACTCAGGACATATATGAGTGTACATTGCTATTTATGACATAGCGGAAGGAAGCATCATGGTTCTCCATGGACGCCTTCACAGATTCTTGTGCCAGAACATGGATTGGATAATATTTGGATTGCACAATATCTGTTGATGATACTGATTGCAGGTTTATTGATCTTTGCTTTTTCACTTTCTGTGAACAACTTAAGTACTTGTGGTAAATAGTTTGATTATGACAAGGTTCCAATATATTATATGTGTCTGTTTTCATATAACTGTGTGCACAAGGCAGGATTGGTGAATAGTGATAGGTTCCTGGGGTGAAATATGCAACTGCCAGATATGTGTGACCCACTGCTGTACTGAGATATGCCCAGTATGACCTTTCAGTATGTTGTTGCCTGACATTTGCTTCGTTTATTGAAATGTGTGAGCATGCCCAGTATGACCTTTCAGTGTGTTGCTGAATGAAATCCACTACATTTGTTGAAGTGTGTGAGCATGCCCGGTATGCACATTTATACTATATGTGTGTGGAAAATCAAGTTGTATTTTTACTGCAGGGCTCACCTTTGTGTCATAACTCAACAGGGATCATGCTGTGCCTGCAGGGCTTCCATGAGACACTTTGCATAGACTTATCAACATTTCTACATACAGGGGGGACAGCTATTCTTTGTACATTTCTACCTGGGGGCACACCTGATTGTTACTGTGGGTGTACATAGGATTAGGGGTTCACCAGACACTTATACACATTTGCTAGGCCTGCACTGCTATGTAAGGTACACCATTTCAGTCTGTACTGTTGCCTATCGTACGGGCTTGAAGCATACTACTGTACTACGGGTCTTAGCATCCAATGTCACGTATATTCGATTGCGACTTCATAGCCTACCCAACCCACATCAAGCCACCTGGCCATCCTGTTCTCTGTCTGGATAGGCCTGTGGGGGCGGTTACCCATATGCCTCTTTAGGGTCATGATACAGCATTTTCTTGTGTTTGCATTAGTGTACAATTGTCCTGCTGTGTCTGTGCTAGTGTAATGCTGTCATGGCTTACTGGTTCAGTAGTGTGACTATAGTGCACAGTATCCTGGGTTTGAGCCCTGTCACTGCTTTTTATTTTCATGCTGGGCAGACCAGACTGCTTAAGGAACAGTACTGGAAATAAGAGCATGTTTACCTGACTTTGCTCAACTTTGCCCGACATTGCCCAACATTGCTCAATGTTGCCCGACGTTGCACTAGTTAGCGCGGACAATTTTGTTTACATATACAAAATAGTGGTAAAAGCTGCTTAGCACTGCTTTTTATTGCTTAAAACATGGCAGTCATGTCTCAGGTGGTGCTGCAGGGCTGCCTATGTCAGATGCACATAGTACACTCCCTATACATGTTTGAAAACAGGTAGTGTCAAGTTAGGCATCCCTTTTATTTTATGCATGAGTCAGAGAGATGTATCATTTCCAGGGTTCCTACTGAGCCAGTGTATGTGCTATGCGTTGCCTCTTTGCCAAGGCCAAGCCATACTGGGCATGCCTCCTTTTGCCTACTGGGGCAGGCTCAGGTTGTTCCTCCTCTGAGTCACGCCGTGCCTGTGATGGCCTTGGCAATGGTGGGGGGTTGTTTGGCCCTGCCCCATGCTGTTCCTGCTGCAGCTGTTTTCGCAGGATCGTATTGTGTAGCATGGCACATACCATGACAATTTGGGTACATGTAGTTGGTGAGTACTGCAAGGCTCCACCAGATGTGTCCAGGCACTGGAACTGTGACTTGAGCATCCCAAACACATGTTCGATTACATTTTGTGTTTAGGCGTGTGCCTCATTATAGAGTTCTTGTTCAGGTGTGTGTGCATTTTTGATGAGTGTCATCAGCCACGGCTCCAGTGCGTATCCAGCATCCCCCACTAGGTGACCATCAGGGATGTCCCCATTGGCAAATGTCTGGTACAGCTGCATCAGATGCCAGATATGGGAATTGTGGTAGCTTCCAGGGCAGCCAGCACACACATTCAGTATTATGCCCTGGGCATCGCACACGACCTGGCAGTTGGAGGGGAAGCCCTTGCGGTTGATGTAGGCCCTACCCCGCTCACTGGCTGGTGCTTCGATGTGTATGTGCATGCAGTCAATTGCAAACACTACCTCAGGGTATTCCACTATTTGCTGGAAGAGATGCATATTGCTGGCCAATGTCTCATGGGAACTGGGGAAATATACATAATCACCGACATGTGCTGACATGGCATTCAGGAACTGGTGCAGTACCCTGGATGCTGATGTCTGTGAAATCCCCATCATATCACCAGTTGGTCTCTGGAAGGTACCTGTTGCTAGTATTCTTAGGCCAACACATACCTTGGTTTCCACTGGGATGGGTTCCCCTCTGTTGCTTCTGTGTGTGAGGCGTGGCCTGCACAGTTCAACAATTTGCTGCATGAGGTCTCTGTCCACTCTATAGCACTCCATTATCTCCAGCTCATGTAGCCCCTGGTAGGTTACCTGGGTCTGTACACTCTTCTCTGTCTCCTCACTGTGGGTTGCTCAGCAGCATTCGCAATGGCATAACGCTCAGCATCTTGCACATGTTGCCTTATAATAGCAATGGCAGCCCCTAACATTTTTTTGTCTGAGTTAAGCTTTTTAAGTTTTCACTCTCTTTGTATACTGCAGTGTTGCAGTGTTTCTGAGAAAAACATGGGGGAATGTTGTTTGCAGAGTTTTAAGTGCTGGGCTGTGCTGTGCTAGTGTACTGCCTGTGTAATTGGCTGATTCTGATTGATTTCACCTGGCAGCTCTGCTAGTTCTCCTTGGTTAACTTCCTACAACTTCTTTTGCTTCCTTTTCCCTTTCTGTTTCCACAGGAGACAGCGCCGCGCAAACAAGCGCAAACAATCGCACATGAGTGCACACGCGCACACACAGGCTTAGACAGGTTTACAGACTCGCACATGGTGTAAGCACATTTGCAAGAAAATTCAGTGATATCCACGGTGTACACCTTCGGTTTCTGGGTTTCAGTTAAAACAACTGTAGACATGCCTCTTCCAATCCTGAGTAACTCACAGCAAACACAAGCCACTCTGCTCCAATGAGCTTACAGTCTTTCATAAATAGCCCCTCATGATGTCACCTATCTTCTACTCTACTACTCCCCTACTCCTACACTTACACTCCAGGGACATGGCTCACATGCCAGGGAAAATTGGGATTCACTATCCTTATCCTCATCTGGATAGGATTGCCTACTAATGCTTGGTTACATCTCTCGAACTGAGCTTCCCCCTTTAGCAACCACTACTCAGTAGCCATGTTGTCTTCAGCCTGCCATTCACCTGCATGGCAGAAGAATATTTTTAATAAGAAGGCCTATTTTTGGCTTTTTTTGGTTTTTAAAGCGCTGCACGTTTGCGCGGTGTTGCGCTATGTTTAAACATCGGAGATCAGGAAAATGGCCTTATATTTGGCCATTGGCATACTTCCTCAACTGGATGCATCCTTTATTTGGAGCTGTCATAGCTCCATTTTGCTATTTGCAGAATGGTACTCCATTACCAACGGAGTATATTTCTGCAAATAACTCTACTCTTCCACTGACAGGTTAGTATTTCCTGGATCACAAAATTACCTCATTTGCATAGCTCTCAGCAGCAAATGAGGTAATTTGCATAACATGACACTGTCCATGCAAGAGTAGTTTTAAGAGCTCTCATGCACGCCCCTGCCGGCTGTTGCTGGATCGCTTGGCAGACATATTGGCTGTCTGCCGGCTTACACTACTCTTAGACTCCATGCAAACCTTCGTGAATCTGGCCCAAAATATCATTCAGCCTAGTTCATACTCAGTCAAGGAGTTCCAAAGTGGTCAGTACTTAGTCCTTCCCTGTTAAACAGCTATATGCTAGACTGTGACTATACATACCATTTTCCATACTGCATATATTGATGCTATTAAAATGGGCTGTATTATTAAATGTACTGCTGATTGTGATCTTGTTCAGTGAGGGCTAGATAAGTTTAATTTATAGGCCTTATGTAACATTAGCTTAAGTAACACCATATGTAAACATATTCCTTTCAGAAGGAAAACCATAAACATAGTCTACAACATTTAAGATTGTCAAACTACGATGAGAGATTAAGGATTTAGGCATCATAATACATTATGTTTCAAATGACATATTTATAGTATCTGTAGTACCGTTTATAAACTTCAACACTGCATACTGAGGTTTTTCAAATTCCAAAAACTTAATGATTTAGAATTTGTTTTTTACCAGTACAGTGAGAGCTTATTTAGAGTTGAGTAGTATTCTTGTGTACTAAAGGCATGTTCCCTATTTTTGAGAGACTGCAGCTCACTTTTCCGACAAAGTTAGAAAGCACAAATGTGATGAATTGCCATCAGCAGTTGACATGTATGGGCTTGTTTTTTTTTTCAAGATATAGCAGATTAAGGGGTCAATTTATAAATTCCTTCAAAGCTTCCTTTAATTAATTTTATATACAGGAGAAGAAAAAAGAAGAAGAAAAAATAAGTTGGATGACCGAGTGGATATCCACAATATCACCCGAGATATGATGAGCCTGTTGTTCCTTTAAAATGGGGGTAAGGTCTAAGGGTAGATGCTGGCAATGTATGAATGGCCACTGGGCCCAGTTGCATTGCATTCCTATGATTTTGTGATTTATTTGAAAGTTAAAGGATACATGAGTTTCCAAATAGATAGCCTCTGAATCTTCCAGAATGTCTAAATTAGACAACTGGATGGATATCCACAAATTTTAGCTTCTAAATAATCCTTACCTTTTTCTATTTCAGTTCAACACTAAACTACTCTGTTATACTGTTCTGCCCTGCCATTTATCTTACTTTGTCTAGTCCCTTCTCCTTTCCTCTTTTTTTCTGCTATAGTCCTTAGCCCTAGCTGCTTTATAAATATACTAGCACTCTCGTCTTATCTCTTACTTCCAAGAAGTTAGCTGTATTCTGCTATTTCACTGATTATTTCTGTGAGCTTTTTCTCACTTGCTCTAACCCGCTCCGTTCGCCCTGCGGGCTCACTTTGCTTCCCTACCCTACCCACAATTCCCACCCACCCCAGTACACAACCTTATACTACTCAAACCACACCTCTATCTTCTATTAACCAATTACCTCTCACTTCCTCATTAACTTACCTATCCCCTGCTACCTTCATCTACCTCATTTTTCTCTCTAACTACTCCACCCTTTCACTGTCTCATTAACTTACCTATCCTATCACCTGTTACCTCCATCTACCTTTTTTCCCTTTAGCAACTCTACCCTTTAACCTTGCTCTTTCCTCTATTTCATATCTCCTAGCATCTATCTCCTATTCCTCCCAGCCATGGCTACTATACACAGGCCTACCCTCAATAATGGCCTTCTCTTTCTCACTATTCTTATCCCCCTATTTGTATCCCATTACCTTACTTGCTATGAGCATCATAGCCTCTCTAATTTTCAGCTCCCCTTAAAACACACAATTTCAATCTCTCCTCTAGCCACACAAACCCACTTGGACATAACATCCTCATCATCCTACCTTCTTCCAAAATTCCATAGAATAACCCATATTATGTATCCACACACTAGAAAACAAATTCCTTTCCTCTATAAATTTTTGAAACACCTTCACAGCCCTCTACAGCTCCTATTACTGCATGGAGATATACATCCTAACCCAGGCCCAAATAATACAATCTCAGATCCTCATTCTGACCATCCCATCACTTCTCACATCTTCACTATCTCCAACAACTCTCTCCTCATAGGCCACCTCAATATTCGTAGCCTAAATAATAAAATAACCCAACTTCATGCCCTGCTACACGTACATTCTTTTGACATCCTATGTGTTACAGAAACATGGCTCAAACCAGTTACTAAGAATAATGATATAATCCCACCAGGTTATAACATCCTGAGATCAGATCATCTAATTAAAAAGGGTGGTGGTGTAGCAATATTATATAAATCTCATTTACAGGTTACACCACTAAATACCCACCCTCTCTCATCCAATAGTGTTGAAATCCTAATCTCTAAACTACAGATACATGCTAATAAATCATTATACATAATCTGCTCCTATATCCCTCCAGGCAACAACATTAACACTCTTGAAACTGTCCTTAACTGGCTCTCCACATCCTTTCCACAAGAAACCATACTCTTTGTAGACTTTAACATTGACTGGAACTGTTGTAACTCTTCCGAGATAACCACTCATATAAACCTATATAGCTTCAACCAAACCATTACCTCCCCTACCAGAACCCATAAACCTAGCAACAAGCAAACCACCTTAGACTGGATACTAGTTAACAGTAATCCCCTTTCTTATAAAACAGGTATACTTCCTGATGATATTAGTGACCATTCTCTTATCTTCATTGCCAGACAAAAAAACACATACCTAACCACACAATCTATAGAACTATCCATAACAAAAAACACCTCAACCAAGCTAGCTTTCAAGCTGAACTTTAAGCTTGCAATTGGTCACCACTTAAATACATACCACTTGACAAAACAGTCTCTTACTTTAATAATACATTTCTACAAATCCTAGAACACCATGCCCCCTCTCAAACAGTCAGAACTAAGAACAAACCTGCACCTTGGCTCACTAAGGAGACAAGACAAAAAATCCTTCAAAGAAATTGAATTTGGTCTAAATGGAGAAATACTAAAAACCCAACTGATCATGAAATCTTTAGACAGTTGAGAAATGCTACAAAAAATCAATAGTCCAAGATAAAAAGAACTACTACCATAAGCTCCAGCAAGCCCAACATAAAAACCCTCAAAATGTCTGGTCAGGTATAAACAGCCTACTCCACCCAGGGCACTCCAAAACTCCAACCCCAGCTAATTTGACTCGAAATTCTCCCAGCCAAATTGCAAATTCCTTTAATAAATTATTTGTGGACTCAATCCAATCATTAGCAAGTACCTTATCACCAGCCAGCATCTCCAACACACTCTCACAAACCATTTTACCTCCTCCCCTCCAATTACAACCTGTTCCAACCTCTCTCATCCATACTCAGCTTCACAAACTAAAACCATGTACCCCTCAGCTGACCTCCTTCCAGCTGAATTTCTGCAAATTGCAGCTGGAGTACTTGCTTACCATATCTCTAGCTTAATTAATAGGACCATCACAGAAGGCACTATACCATCTCTTTGGAAGGTCTCATATATTATACCTCTACATAAGGCAGGAAACTCAACTGAACTCTCTAATTTCTATCCCATAGATCTACTTTCTCCTTTGGCAAAATCATGGAGAGATGCATTCACCGGCAACTTCTCGATCATCTCCTCAAAATAATCTTTTAGCCAACTGCCAGCATGGCTTTAGGCCTTTTCATAGTACTACTACTGCACTACTATCCTTTTCTGACTCAATTATAAAAATCAAAACAACAATTTGCTCACCTCTGCTCTATTTCTAGACCTCTCCAAAGCCTTTGACATGGTGAATCATCACTTAATGATAGATATACTTACTTCACTTTCAATTGACAATCAGGCAGTCAAATGGTTTGAATCCTATCTTAGAAATAGACAACAGGCAGTCCTCTGGGACAACAACCTATCTACTCTACTCCCTATCTCGCAGGGAGTCCCACAAGGCTCTATTTTGGGGCCCCTCCTCTTTTCTATTTTTATCAATGACCTGAAAACATCCCTACCTCAAACCACCTGTATTCAATATGCCGACGACTCAACCCTAATCTGTGCTGCAGCATCTTCTGCTGAACTTCAGTCTAACACCCAAAAAGTATTTACCTTAGTTGAAAACTGGTTCTCCAAACACTGTCTCCTCCTTAACCCCCCAAAAAAACTTCTACTGTTTACCCCTACCCAGAAATCTCCCTCTATTGATTCCACAATTATTTCAAATAATGGCACTGTAATAGCACCAGACACATCTACTAAACTCCTAGGCGTAACAATTGACCATAACCTCAACTTTGACTCGCACATAAACTCAACCATCAAATCAGTGAATAGAAAACTGGGATTCCTCTATAGGCTAAAACCCTTCCGTGCAACTATAGCCAGGACTACTATTGCCCAAACTCACCTAATTTCCACCCTTCTCTATGCCTCCCCAATTTTTACAAATCTATCCAAAAATAATCAAAATAAGCTGGCCACTTCTTACAATAGCATTGCCAGATTTGCCACTGGATCCCCATTCTGTACTCACCATTGTCAAAATTTAAGAAAACTAGGATGGTTGGAACTGCAAAACCAGCTTCTTTTTCAGCAACTAACCATCACCCACAAAATCTTGCATCATCCTACAAATACTCCCATTCTCTCTAACTTGATCAACCCATATAAAAATCTAAGTACCCTACGCTCAGCTAATAAATTACTAGCTGCAAACCTAAAATCCAATAACAAATCAGGTGATTCTCTATTTACTAACACCATTGGAATATTTTGGAATAAACTTCCAAGTAATCTTATATCCCTTTCATCTACTCCACTGTTCAAAAAGCATCTAAAAACCTTCCTTAATTCACAATGGCTGTGTCCATGCACCAATCCTGGCTGAAACTCTTTTTGTCACAACTAACCTTTCTAGTTTACTAAGTTTTCTGCTTTAAACTCTGTTGTCAAAAGTGTCTATTTTTGTCTTGTACCTATTATTCTAAATACCAAGTTATATGTCCTTTCCTTATTGCTGTTCCTTTTGTGTTACGTAATGTAAATAAGCCTAACTCGTAGGGTTTTTTTGTTACTATGTATAACCAATTTTTTGATTAGTATCCCCTTATGTTTATATTTACTCATGTATATTAGTTGTATACAGCTGTTGTGTAGCTTTTCTCCCCGGGCCTCTACTGAAAATGGATATATATCCAGCTAGACTAGCCCGGTCAACAAATGTAAAATAAAAAAAAAATCACTCCTGGCATAATTTCCCTGTTTTTCCTTGAAAAAAGAGAAGGTCCAAGGATGGGTACTGGCAAGGTATAAATAGTTACTGGGCTGAGTTGTCATATATTTGCTATTACTCTCTGATTCTGTTTCAAAGTTAAAGATACACCAGGTTCTGAAAAGATAGCTTCTAAATCTTAGACAATGTCTGCATAAACACAGAATCCCTACCACTGAGGTAGTTGTTGGAAAGGGTAGTCTACTCTACTTAGTAATGAGGAACAGGTCTAATAGTGAGGCTTTTATAAAGAAGCAATTTATCTGTTGGAAAAAAGTGCTTTAAGGTTTTGAATCAGGTGTATTTTGACTTTAAGTATTTTCCTGAATTTAGACTTTTGAAAATAAATGCAAAATATTGATAGAATTAATTTGTGCTATTTCATTTGATGGTTTGGCTAAGGTCACAACATCATTCAGATAAAGCAGCAATTCAATTATCTGTCTTCTTCTAAAGCCGCAGTTTTAATAAAGGTTATAGTTTTTGCTCTCTGTACTTTGAAAGAGTTTCCAAAATGTTAACCAGAACTGGCACAATATGATGGCTTGGAAGATTCACAAAAGAAAACAAGATTGCTTTCACATAAGAAATAATACAATTGAACTGTTAATATTTTTTCCTGCAGCACTGCATTCAAAAATAATTATTTTTAAGAAAGTCTAGCACTATATACCCTGTATTCTTTATCATAATGATCACTGAAATATATTTGTTTGAAGCATTTAGAAAGATATGTTCTGGATGTCTTATGCCTATTAATTTAATTATACATATTAGATGAATGTGTTAATAGAATTGTCAGTTTACTATCGAAACCTCTAACGAGAAAACAAATTTAGAAATAAACATAAAAAAATGCCAAATTCCTGAATATTAATGAGCTTCAAATTTCAAAAACATGTCAATTCCAAATGATCGAACCAATGGCTACAACATTACCAAAAGTTTACCTGCTGCCACAAACCTGCCTACTTCCCAGCAGTAAGAACATATGCAGTTCAGTACTGCACATCACTGTAATTCACATTTTTGCAGGGGGGCAAGATCCTCTGCACCCCCTACAAATTATATATTCCAGCTCTGAGATTGCACTGCAGTGAGGAAAAGGGTAAATTTCCCAATCCACACTGTCCCGTGATCTCTATTCATAATGTTGATCTCGTATGAGTGAATGCACAGTGGCAATTGCTAAAGGACAGTCATTGAATTGCAGTTTGGCAATACTGGAATCAGCTAACACATTCGGCATTCCCATATTCGGTGAACTGCAATTCTACATTTTGATGGTAAAGCCAAATTGTTATCAATCAGTGTTACAAAACACAGTTCTTCTTGATTCACTATGCTGCATTAAAATAATTATTTTTGATTGTTTCCTTTTTTATCTGGTTGTAAACACTGGGCTGAGGCTGAAAATTGTCCACTTTAATCAGTGATTTATATTGGTCAACAAATACATAACTAACTAACAAAATAAATAAATAAAAACTCGGAGTTGTTGAAGCTGCAATAAATGCAGAAGAGCAGAGTTAATTGGAGTGTGTCTATGTTCATTTTTGGAATTTGCTGTTTAAATATGCACCCACATTTCCTGATTGCTGTTTCTTCCTCTGTAGTATTGTTATTGTATCTAAGACCATGCCATTATTACTTGGAAATGAGACACTAATATTCTATTTCAGTTTAAATCTAATTTACCACTAATTAATTATTTTTTCACATGTTGTCACTAAAAATGAAAATATATATAGGAATAAAGGAAACTCTAACTATTAAAGATTATGGGTTATATTCATAGTCATTATACATACTCATAATAGGAATCTGCAGCAGGGTCATAATTCACAGAAGTTATTTGTGCTGATGTGTGGCAGCCTTATGGGTTCATAGGTGTTTACTAGGCTAATGGTGCTGGAGCCTTTACAAGCCTAGCCCATAGGATTACCCTGGCATCGTGTCACCCGACCTTAGTTCCCAGTGCCTCTGTCAAGTAGAGCCACTCAAGTGATCCCCCAGGTGAATTTTCTATTTCCCATCCACTCATCAAGATTTCTCTTGAAGAGGGCTAAAGAGGTGCTGTTTGACATGTATGGGAAGTCTATTCCATAGCATGGGCAGTCTCTGGGTTATGAACCTGTACCCCCAGCGTGTTAAATAACCATATGTAAATCAGGGATAAATGAGATTCTAATGAGACATGATGTAGAATTGTTTATGCTAATATGACTCCTTTCAGCCTATTTGTGATTCATAGTCCTCTCTGATGTGTTCCCATACATGTTATGTAAGGTGGAATCACATCGTTTCTATCCACTTTGTATTTGGTGAAGATACATGCTTTTGCTGCCACTGTGGTTGCTCCTGGTGTGAGCTATTTTTCTTGGCCAAGTCAAAACCACTTGTGCTGCTCACTGGCCAAGAAGGCGAAGATACAGGCACAGAGTAATTCATTATAGTTTTGATAATCTGTAAATTTTTGATAGGTTTAGAGTAGACAGGCAATTTTTTATGGGTATGTATGACCCACAGATGGAAACTGAGGGGATATGTGGCTTTCCTCTTTCTGTAGATCCTAAGGTATATATAGCCCTCACTATGCTTGCCACGGGGACCTTTCAGAGACATACTGGGGGACATGTTGGGCATTTCTCAGGCTTCTGCCTTGAGGATACTTCAGCAGTTCCTTGATCTACTATTAGTACATTTAGATCAATTAATTTATTTCACTGTGTCACCTCAGCACCACGCCAAAACCATGTATGACTTTTATGGGGTAACATTTCCCTGAAGAGTTTGATGTGATAGAATGCACCCAACTATTAGAGCTCAATCACATCCATGAGAGAAGAGGTACTACAGTAGGAAGTATTACCATTACATCAACTGCCAGATCGTGTGTGATGCATCTGCATCACCAGTATGTCAGTCCAGCATTCAGGCAGTGCTCATTATTCCCATATCCGACACTCAACTCACTGTTTCACCTCTGATTGCATAGAGGTAAATGAAAAATTTAATTTTAATAATTATTCTTAGTAAAATGTATTGCTTAATACTAAACCACTCTTCCTGTGGCACAAGAACTATCCCTGTGGCACAAAGTATAAGTGAAATGAATTGCAAGAAATAAGACAGGTGATGTGGGGTTCAAATCAAGTTAATTATAAATGTTACACATGGGGGGGGGTCTGAATGCATATTTATGCTCATTGTTTTAACACAGCGGTACAGAGTCAGGCGACCAGCCACTGCTCTGATATATTCATCTGTGCAATCCAAGAAATTTGTTGCATTCTGCTAGCCATAAGTACAATTTTATACTGTATGTTGCACTTTTAAACTGTATTTTTGCTATATTGTTGATTTTTTAAAACTGTTCTGGATGTTTTCTTGCATGTTTGTTCGTTGTAGCATAGACTAGATTCAGACCTGCTGAATCTGGTTCTGTTTGTTAAATTGAGCACTAAACCAGCATCTCTCTTGTTGGAGAGGGGTCCCCTGCACCATTGTGGCAGGAGAGTGCAGTTAGGACTCATCTGATTGAAGGCTGCTGGCACAGGGCTCAGATTTGAGATTTTTTTATTTGTTAAATTGTTTAATTCGGTGTGCTCAATGTTGCTGCATAAGCCTTGTATTTGCACTGGTTTGCACTCGTTTTAACACGGCTCCACAGAGTTAGGCAACCAGTCACTTCTCTGCCATATTCATCTATTTACACGTAGTGCACCACCATGCACCATCATGCACTACCGTGCAGTGGGGGTAACCATTGGTGATTATAGATGCAAAAACTTCAGTAGATACATTTTCCCTTAGCAGCTGCCTGTGGTCTGGCTGAGAAGTCCTTAAATTGCACATAGCTGCTCAGACAGCACCTCAGCTCCACATTTGCCCCTTAAGCACTCCCACAACCACCAAATTGTCAATCGACAATAGTCTCATACCATTTAGAGAACCTCGCTGGTATAGATCCTGCTTAGAACATCCAGTTACACTGCACCCCTCCATTTTGTCTCTCCCCAATGTTAAAACAGGATTTAACCTAGCATTATGGATGGTCAGTTTCCCTCCAGTTCTGGTACCAGCCTGAGTGACATGGGTATCCTGAGGCAGTGTAGCTACTGCCTCATGAGCACTGACAACCCTCTATTCCTAAATCATCCAAGTACGATTTGTGAGAGATGCATCTACACTAAGAATCTGGAATCCTTGCTCTCCCACACATAGAACAGTAACACTGAAGAGGTGGCCAGTTCCCATACTATGCCTCCTATGCAAATCAGCACTCAACAGATCATATGCAGAGGTACTCAACAGAAACCTACGTAAACACCAGAGACCTTCCAAACACAAACATGCCACACCTAATACAGCACCTACAGCACTCAATACACATAAAAACACAAGCATCAGTGCCTCACCAAATAAGCCCCCAAGGCAAAGCATATCAGAACCAAAGTGTTTAGTCATAGGTGACTCTATTGTGAGACACACAGATGTCCCACTCACCAGGCTGGACAAGGAGAAGGTTACATCTCACCAAATAAGCCCCCAAGTCAAAGCACATCTAAAAAAAATTTTTAGTCATAGGTGACTCCATTGTGAGACACACAGATGTCCCACTCACCATGCTGGATAAGGAGAGGGTTACAGTCAGCTGTGTAGCTGGTGCCAGGATCCGTCAGATCACATATGCACTCAAGTCTATCAACAACAAGTACCGTTATGATTCCATCATAGTTCATGTTGGTGTGAATGACTTCAGACGCACCTCACTGGACTATATGAAGAGAGACATGATTGAGTTCTCTGAATATGTATCCCAGGCAGGTATGCTCCTACCCTTCAGCAGCAGTCTACCCTCACCTTGGATGATACCACAATATAAACAAAAAATTATTGACTTCAACAATTGGCTTAGTTTCTGGTGTCATTCTAAGGGGATCCAGTTCCTGTCAGCCTGGCATAACATGGTTGATAGACCATGCTGCTTTGCCAGAGATGGTCTTCACCTGTCACCACTAGGCTTTCAGTTACTGGCTAAGGCACTTGCCTCCCCCATAGTACCTTTTTTAGGTAAGGTCTCAAGAACAAAATTTCCAATGTGAAAATATCACTCACAAATAAATGAAAGGTTATGCTTCTAAATGCTAGGAGTTTAAGTCAGGAACTGCACTCTCTGGAAGCACTCCTCTCCCTGGAGGATTTTGACATCTGTGCAGTCACAGAAACTTGGTTCAGGGCCACAGAGAGTACATCAGTCTTGCAAGGCTACAATGCCTTTCACACTTTCAGACTGCAAAATGAATGTGTGAGAAACAAAGGGGGGAGGAGTATCTATCTTTATCATAGATAACAATAGTTCTAGACTGGTTAGAAAGGAAAACTCCATGGAGTTACTACAAGTTCAACTAACAGTGGGTAAGACCCCCTCCTCAATTCATCATTAGCTACAGTCCCCTTTCAATGAACTATGACACCCATGCTGCTTATTTGGACCTACTTGAGTCAATCAAATTACAACCAAAGACTGTAGTCATGGGCAATTTTAACTATCCCTCCATTGACTGGGAAACATATATGAGTACCAACATGCTCGCACAAATGTTCCTGGACTTTGTTAACAGTAATTCCCTGGAACAAATAGTAAGCAACTCCACAAGGGGCTCAAATATTCTTGACCTGGTCCTCAGCAACATGGGTGACTGTTGCACCACCACAAGTATAGAACCCTCACTGGTTAAATCTGATCACAAATCAGTCACATTTGAAGCAGCTATAACACCGGAACCCCTCTTAGGTGAAATCAGGCTAAAAAAATTTCACCAAAGCTAATTATACATTCCTAAAGGATGGCATAACTAATTTTCAATCTCCTGTTCCCACAGATGGCATTTATAACTATACTAAGGTATACACAAATGTCCTGTACAATCACTTATACAAATGTACTGACTCTACTGTACCTCATAGGATCAAAACAAGATCCTCAAGAAAAAAAACAAGCCTGCCTAGTGGACATCTAGCATTAATAAGTTATACAACAAAAGGAAGAAGTTGCTGTCTAAGAATAAATGAGCAAGATTCTAGCACTGGAAGAACACCCTCCTCTGCTTGAACAAACAAGTAAGACAACTTGTAAAATCCTCTAAGGGCAACTTTGAAAAAAATTTAGCAACCATAGATAAGGATAACTATAAAGCATTCTTCAGCTATATCTGTAACCTAAAAGGTAGGACCCAGATGTATGCTGAACCAACTCTAGATGGCATCACATACACTGATCCTGCAAAAGTAGCTAACCTATTCGCTGACAGTTTTGGCAAAAATTTCACCCCCCCGTCCCCTCCAAACATTACACAAAGCATTCCTCTACATCTCCCTCACCTTGCATCTCCAAAGAGCAAGTCATTAATGCTCTCTCCAAGGCCAAAAACACAGCCTCTATGAGACTGGATGGCATCCCAGGTTGCGTTTTAAATAGTCTAAAACATGAGTTAGCAGCTCCGTTAGGTATTCTTTTAACCACAGCCTGAGTACTGGTTTTATCCCTTCTGAATGGAAAACAGCAACTGTCATCCCCCTTCATAAAGGGGGTACAGCAACAGGCCCTGGGAACTACATACCCATAAGCTTAACCAGCCTTATCTGTAAGGCCCATGGAATTATAATGGACCTTATTAATAAGGATATAGGTGATCTCAAAACCCTTCATCTGACATTTGGTTTTGTCAACGGCAGATCATGCCTGTTAAACTTCTTCGGATACATCTCCAGAGCTATAGAGGAAGGCAAAGAAGAAGACAAAAGTAGCATTGATCATTGAAATTGCCACACCCAGTGACTACAGTGTCCTGCGTACAGAGAGACACAATCATAAAATATTAGGATTTGCAGACAGAAACTAGAGCAATGTGGAAGAAAGATACTCAGATAGTTCCAATAGTAGTAGGAGCAATGGGTCTTATAAAATAGTTTACAAGCATATTTAGATATACTGCCAATACATGTAACTCCATACGAATTGCAGAAGGAGTCATAACTGGGCACACTGAGGTTGCTGCGAATAGCAATATTGGCTGATATCAAAGAGTGAAACAATACTAATTTCATGAATTTTAATTATGCCCTAACTCAGGAATAGGGTCCATTCCCATCATGGTATTAAAAACCCAAAAGATATGAAGAAATTAAAGAAGGCAAATCTGTGCATACAGCCTACCAATCCCACATTTGGGCATCACTGATAAACTCTCCCAGTTGAATATCAACCCTTATATTAGCAGGTGGGTTATTAGCTGGATCATGGACAGATCTCACTCAGTCAAAGTTGTGGACCTTACATCAACCAGCAGACCTTTCACCAGTGGGGCTCCACAGGAGTCAGTGCTGGGCCCCATCTTGTTGGGAATATACTTCTCAGAAGTTCAGGCCAAAACAGTGAGGCTGAGGCTGACTAAGTTTGCTGACAACTGCAAATTAGGTGCAATCACTGAATCCCCAAACAATGTCACTATACTTCAAGAGGGACTTACATAAACCAATGATTTCTGACAAAGCTATGGACTCAAAGTCAATGCTAAAAAATGCATTATCACACCCTTCGGTAAAATTGATATCCCTGCAGTCTATCATATAAATAATAATATCCTAAGTAGCAACTCAGTAGTGAGAGACTTGGGAATGCAAGTTGACTGCAACCTAAACTTTGACCACCATGTGTCTACTGTGGTAAAGAAGGCATTCTACGTCACACACCTCATTAGCAAAGGCATTGCCTCAAGAGTGAAAGAGGTCATAACTCCCCTGTACTTGACCCTCATCAGGTCAATAATTGAGTACAATGCTTTCTTTGGTATGTACCTTACTAGGCACCTGTAGTGAATTGAGAGACCTCAGAGATTTCTAACCAAGAAAATTCAGGGTCTCCTGCACATGTCATACACTGACAGAACAAATTTGCCATTACTGTACTCAGTAGTGTATGGACTTCATAGAAAACACTTGTGCCTGGCCTACAGAGCAATCTCAGATCCAAACCTATTGGAAATGTTGCACATCCACAAGTCAAATGGGACAAAGGTCACCCACTCAAGGGACCTTAACTTGGCCTGTGACATAAATAGGACCTGCTGGAGAGACAGATATATCTCTCAGAGGTTGCCACTCCTCTGGAATACGCTACCAATTCACATCAAACAGAGCCCTTCTATGACCCTGTTTAAGTGCAGCCTAGTTGACTGGATGGGAAACAATAAATCCCTCCTGGGGATTTCACCTATGACACTCCTAGATATAGGCAGTCCTTGCTAACTGAGATCTTGAGTTTTGGTAAGATCCTTTATATTGGATTTTTCTAGCATTATATTGGGTACATATGGCTAGACTTATAAAGACCATCGAGTCAATAGCCCAATAACCATCTATGAACTTTTATTGTGTCTTTGTTCCCCCTTTTCTCTTCTTTTCTTGTATTTTGCAAGTGATGTAGGCTATTCCCTAGAACTCTGGCACATGACCCCTGTGAGGAGTCCAACAAGAGCCACAGAAGAAAGGTATAATACTGCTCTGTCACAGACACGTATTGTCTTGAGATAGTGTTTGGCCTGTTTAAAACCATTTCTGTTGCCTGGATAAATTTGGGAGTGCCCTTCAGTATGACCCTGCTAGTGCATGCAGGATGTTTATTGCATGTTGCATTCTAAAGAACTTGATCATGTGCGAGTCTGTTACTGTATGAAAATAACTTCAAACAACACCCTTAAGCAGAGAAGAATAGTTTTGTTTATTGCAAAGATCTCACATGCATGGAACACAAGGCAATCAAGTAATAATCTCCCAGAGTACAAAAATCGTCATTCTGTTATTAATCTAAAACCAGTGAGTAATTAAAAATGAGCACCCTTGCATTATTTTTCTGAGTGAATTAACTCTTGACTCTTTATTTGCACATTTCCAAATCAGGTACATGTTCTAATTTCCATAAAATAATTTTCTACACTTGTTGGCACTTTTCATGTTGGCAAGAAATAGATCATCAGAAGCAGACTAAAACTGTCAGGAATCCATCTTGAAATGAAACAAACTTTAAAATAAAATATTTATTAAACGTTTTCCTTCTGTTGCAGTTCTGCCTTCACATTCCCCTATCTGATCCTATGAAACAACACTAAAGTTGTATATTTCCTTATGACTAAATGACAGCAACAAGTTTCCAAATCAATGGACACTTTTTCACTTGCTATCAAACACTCTTCACATGCAGTCTCTTTCTGTCCCTGACATGCACAATGCTCATATAATCATTTTGCAACTAAAGTTTTCTTAGAAATAAAAATTTGTCTTTGTCTTAATGGAATAAAAAGACAACTTGATTACTTTTCAGCTACACATCCCCATCTCAAAAAGATTTTTGTACACTTTGCTAAAATATTGCACTACATTGTCTTCATTGTTTTTCTCACTATAACTCCTTACTCAGTGGCAATGATTCTGCTCTGTTTTCAATATGAACATTTTGCTGTTCAGTGCTTTTTCTGGATTCTAAAGGTTTCATAATCAACATTTTTCACTTAAATAAAGGGATCCATAAAAGCAGAATAATTATTGTGATTAACATAAAAAAATTTCAAAATACATTCTCCTCACCAACCAGAGAACAAGTTGATTAACAGCCCCCAGTGAGAACGGTCTGTTCTTTAGCATGAGATGGTTCAGCAACTATCTGTATAATTTCTGGGTGACTATGAAGGGCATCTGCATTATCTTGAATAAATGATAAGCATTCAGTTTTGATGAGTTTGCATGTATTCCAAGGGTAAAATCAAGAACCATTTTGTTCTGCAGTGTCACAATGCGCATGGCATACATTTCAAATGTAATCTGATTTATTGATTCAAAAGTATCTTCACTGCCCCATAAGCAGGTGTAATTCCTGCTGCAAAAATAACACCATCACCAAGATCTATGTGTGCTAAACCTTTAAATGCAGTATTTTCTACAGTGTGATGTTATACCCATAAAGCATTTACTTTTCCAACTTAAAATGTGATGTCCTTTGTCTCCCTTTTGTGGTGAGCATTACAAATCCTTCCACTTGGTGAAGTCTCTGTATGTCATAGTTGGGATGACATGGCCTATTCAACAACAACCTGATCACACTGTTGGTAAACAGGGATATCTTTGGTCTCAGCAAACATAATAGAATTCATATAACTCTGCTATACCCAATCCTTCATCCCCATCTTAAATGTTTCAAGTAAAATTACTCTATCTGACAAAAAAGTGCTCAATTTTTAACATAGCAAGTATGTCCCTTAACAGTCATTGAAAACTGAAGTGGAACTGCTGAAAAGGGGGTAGAATTATGCTTGGATTTCCAGTTTTTAGTAAGACAAAATTCCAAAAGGCAGAACAGTTTTGCATTAAAAAATTGAAATAAGAAGTTGAAAACAAAAATAAAAGTCAATCGGAATGTTGAACGTGATAAACACGACGATCAGCATTCAACATGCCAGACTTCTGGTTTCGAAAGTCCATGTGTTCTTATACATTTTAGCTGGAGGGCAAGCCATCCTGCACACCCATGTGGGGGCTTCACCCCCCCACATCCCCTGCTTATTATATATACTAACACAGAGATTGTTCTACATTGATGAAAAGGGTAAATTACCTGTTCTACAATGTACCCCGATCTCCATTCAAAATGTCTAGTTTATATTAGCAAAAGTATACCCACTTTCACTAATATGCACTTGACCACTTTCAGTTTGACATTATGACAGCTTAAAAAACATGCATTCCACCAACTGGTATTCGACTGCGTGCATTTCAGAATTTTGATAGTAAACCTTTTAAAACTACTTTTAAAGGTTCAGCATCTTTTATGAGTAGTCCAAAGCTCTTGAAAGACTCTGTCCAGTTCTTTCACAGCAGTAACATCTGTGGTTTATTTTAATGTACAACAAACAGGGTGTCTTCATCTTCAAAAAAAAAAACAGCAGTTGAGTGCAGACCTAAAAGAGAGGGTTCATTTGGAATGTCAAGGAAAACTCCATCTGGAGTACAATAAACAGTACATCACAACTTTTATAATAAATCCCTACCTAAATGGTTTAACAAGGCTGTATTTCCTACAATAAAGGCATGTTTTTTTTTTTTTTTTTTTTTGTGAACTACTTTGGTTAAGAATATGCTTAGTTTCTGAGTAATCCAGATGGACTCTGGACTCCCAATCCCCAAAGCATTTGGTGGATAGTAGAACATTTTCCACATTTGCTGAAGTAATCATGGATCTAGTTACTCCTGTGTCAACAAGAAAAGGAAGAGTCACACACTGTAATATAAACAAAGGGACCTTCTTGGTCATCTGATACCATTGGAAATAGCTGTGATTCCTGTTTATGTCTGCCCTAATGGTCTTGTTACCACTCTGGTGGCTGCCAAGCAGTACTCCAAATTGGAGGTTGCTTTCCTGTTTGCTGTAACATTTGGGCATTTAGCAAATTTGTCTGTTGAGAAGACATATTTATTTGTGACAAAAGTGGGCATTCATTATGCCAATGTCCCACTTGTCCACAATTAAAGCAAAGATCAAAGCGCTGTTCATGCTGTGGGATATGTGATGGTGAAGGCGGGTAAAAGTTTTGTTGATATTTCCTGGGGCTTGTGGTGGAAAAAATCTAAATCTACCTCTTCATTCGCAATTTCTTCTCCCTCTCCCCATGAATCAGTATCGATCTGTTGGAGTTGAATGTCTACTAGTTTCTTTTGTTGTTCCTTTTCTTCTTTAACTAAATTGTCTGCCGCATTTTGTGATTGGATAACAATTTCATGAATACCTAACTTGACCAATTTAAGCAAACCTTTTTAGTCTGTTCCTGGATTGCTAGTAATAAGCCTTCCACAAAGGCTGCTGACGACCTGCTGGGTGCAGCTCGTTCTGTGGGTTATGAGTGTTCAGAAAAGGCTTCAAATATGTCTATCATGCATTGCAAATATGCATCAATAGACTCATTTTCTTTTTGTACAACTGTTTTGATTCATGCCCAGTTAGGTGTATGGGGCATGCTGTAGTGAAAACTTTTAGTAAATTATCCCTAGCATTCAGAAACTCATCATTTGCATGTTTTGGAATATTATCGCCTATGGCAGATTTTTCCCATATTTCCCTGAAAATGTCAGGGCATGCTGAAGCTTTCAATACTGCTCTTAAATCTTCAGTAGTAGAGTTTTATAGTTGTACATGTCCTTCTAATAGTTTGGCTTATTTAGCTGAATGTATTCAAATTGGAGGGAGAGAAAATTTACAATGGTTTGGAAATCTACTGCAATCCATAAATGTACCACCCATATGATAGGTTCAGCATACCCATCCTGAGCAGCTTCAGAATTAGATACATCTTTCAATGGATTCATCTGATTATTAGGGATTTTGGTTTCTGTGGAAGAATCAGACTCTGACACTTCCTCTATGCTTTCTTTAAAAGGGGAATTCCACCGATAGTCTTCTCCATCAATAATTATCGGAAATTGTGTAACTAACTGTTTAATTCTTTTCAGGGTTTTTGTTTTTGGTGTAGCACTTTTATTACCAAATAATTTTAATTTACCTACATGTTTTGCATTAGTTGTATGTTTATGTGTCTATGTTCTGATACAACTGTTTATCTTTGTTGGCTATTCTCATTAACAGTTGGTCTAAAGATATCATGGTGGATGGTTGTTGCTGTCTAAACCGCGTATTATAAACTGATCCATGGGGATGGGTAGAAGTTCTAGAGGTAAATTAGTATATATTCCAGGAAGTAGTAAGTAGATCTGCAAATTGTATCTCCACCTGCCCACTTGGAGAAGAAGTGCTGTCAGCCTCATAAAGAGTCTGTTGATCATATGCCAAAAAAATAAGTGGTCCCCATAACTTAACTCATGAGGAGCATTGCCTGCTGAAGCATTTACCTAGTGACAAATCTATTAGGGTAATGAATCCGATAAGGGGAGAAATGTAATGATAGCAACACACACCGACTACACTGGTAGAATTTTTAAAATGCTACTAGATGATACATGTTACATAGTGGTAACAAAAAATGAGATCAACATCGCCCACAGGAAGATAGATTTATACTTGGAAGATGCACTTTTTCAGGGTGTCATTACCTCAGAAATGTATGATTTTTTGTTGAATATGAACCCTATTATTCCAGCAGCATGTGGAATCTCTAAAATACACAAAAGTGTCGAAGATCCACCTTACAGGTTAGTAGTAGCAGGGCAAGGGTCCAGAACGTACCCCTTAGTTGTATACATAGATAGGAAGGTAAAACCTGTATTGAATCAGTACCCACAAATTTTAAGGTATTCGTGGGATTTCCTAGTAAAACTTGACACAAACTGTTCATAAGATTTGACTTACTTTTTGACAGTGGATGTAATTGATCTGTTTTCAAGTATTCCCCACCAAGTAGGATTAGAGCTATTTGAGGAAACACTTGTGCATAGTAAATTGTTTACATGGCAAGGGGTACGATTCTTGATCGACCTCATGGAGATAGTTCTAATCAACAAGTTCATGTATTTGGAAGGGGAGTAATTTAAACAGATCATGGGTGTGGCAATGGGGGCAGCATGTGCCCACATTTTTGCTAACATTGTGATGTTAAGTTAGGAGAAAAAAAACATCTCTCCCCAGGCCTCCACTGAAAACAGGCTCTGTGGAACCTAGTCGGACTTTCCCGGTCAAGAAATGATAAATAAAATAAATAAAAAATCTTGAATTCTGTATATTCTACAAAATGGTTGAATTACTCAAGATTTTTGGATGACATGTTCTTTGTATGGATAGGTGACCCTACGGAAACAGTACTATTTATGGGATACCTAGAAAGTACTACAACATTCCTTAGGTTTGCACATAACCATTACAAGGAGGATATACATTGTTTTAGATAGTCACCTTGGAATACAAAACAAGATACTGACAACTAGTATTTACAGGAAAGAAACATAGTCCAATTGCTATCTCCACTTCGACAGTGGGCATCCAGGATATTGTAAGAAGAATCTAGTGAAAGAGCAATTCATTTGAGCAGCTAGAATGAACTTGAATGAGGCACAGTTGAATGAGGAGTTGGGAAAAATGATATCCATGTTCTTGAATAGGGGGTACCCATTAGACATGCTAATTACTCTTAGGAAGGAGGTAGAGGATAATAGGGAAAAAATCCCCTTGTATATTGGGATAAACCTGAAATTCTAGGGAAAATAGGTCAGAGTAACACCATGAACACTGACTCCTTTATAAATGCTATGGTCATAAAGTATAATGAAATCAACCATAAAATAAAAAAGGTTATTTCACAGAATTGGGAAATTTTACGAACAGATGAGGAGTTTTTTCAGCATGTAGGGAGTGCCCCCAATTTTATTCACAATGTGATTAAGAATGTAAAGGAAATGCTGGAAAAGGGTTCAGAGGTTTTGAAGGTAGGAACCACCAAGTGTGGTAGATGCAATTACTGTCAATTTATAGTTGAAGTGAGAGATGTTACTTTGAACAAGTGTTTTCACACGAAAATCGCTTATATAAAAGGTGACTGCAACACTGTTGATCTTGTTTATTTGGGCCTCTGTAACATTTGCCATTCATTTTACATAGGGAAAACCAAGAGAAAATTGTCAAAAAGAATTTATGAACATCTTTATGACATAAAAAGAGGCATTTAGACATTCCTGTGTATGCAAAGGGTTTAAACAATTTGTTTTTGGCATTTTAGAAATAGTTCTGATAAATGCCAGGGGAAGAGCCTGGGAAAATACGATCAAATATAAGGAACTCCTCTGGCAGCTTAGGTTGGATGCCACACAAAACCCAGGTCTCAATGATCATATTTCTATTAACCCTTTGTTAAAAATGAGGGCAGCTAAGTTCTGAATAGATGTGTGTTGGATTGATGGAAGATACACACATTTGTACACTTGCATTTTTATTTTATTTTATATCATATTTTATACATTTATATTTCTATGTAAGTTTATATTTACACACTTATATGTACGTTTTTATGTGTTACATGCATTACCTGGATTATACGTTTTTGGAGTATGACATTTTTTTTTTTTTTAAATGCATTAACTACTGTGTTGATGAAAGGGTTAAAAGGTGACTTTTCAATTGTTTTACTAGTTAATTGGATGATTGACTAACTTAAGAAGTATAAGAAGGGGGTGATTGTACTGTTTTGTCAGTTCTGATGAAGTCCAGGAGTTGGACGAAAGGGCTCAACTTGTGTTTTAATAAACAGATTGTATACAATAAACAGATTGTATACAACTTGTGTTTTAATAAACAGATTGTATACAACTTGTGTTTTAATAAACAGATTCTATACTACCTTGTGGTTGAATACGGTGGAGTCTTTTGGTTACTTATTAACAGTTGGTCTAAAGATATCATGGTGGATGGTTGTTGCTGTCTAAACTGCGTATTATAAACTGATCCATGGGGATGGGTAGAAGTGCTAGAGGTAAATTGGTATATATTCCAGAAAGTATTAAGTGGATCTGAAAATTGTATCTCCACCTGCCCTCTTGGAGAAGAAGTGCTGTCAGCTTCATAAAGAGTCTGTTGATCATATGGCTGAGTGAGGCAAAAGGAACCAGATGCCAGTCATTCTCAAAAGAATCTAGTCGATTAAGTGTAACTGTTAAATAATCTAACTGTTGTAAAGGATTTAGACCACAGGTATGGGATATTTCTTCTGCACATTTTTTTTGTAATGTATTTATTATTCTATTTGATGCCTACAGCTGTGTTTTCAATGTAGCTGAATTGTGTTTTAAAGTTCTAACTACAGATTTCTTTTCCTTATTTTTAGATTCTACTTGCCAGTCATTAACTGCTGACCAATAAGAGGCAGGTACTTTATTCCCTTTCTGCTTCAATTTCTCTTTAATTTTTTCTAGAATTTTCTTATCAAACATTCCTCCCTTTGGGAACTGCAATTCATTTTTAGTGAGCTCAGACCATTTTACCAAGTAATTACAACTGTCTCAACCATCCATCCATTCATCCTCAACCCCTTCTTCCATTTTGCACATGGGGATAGGGTGTCACTTCAGCAGTGACAATCATCCTGAGCCAAGGTTTACACTGCCAGGTGGCTAGCCCTGTCATGGTAGTTCATTCGTACCAATCACTCACACAAACACTCTCACCTATGCCCAGTTTAGAGGGTCCAATAAACCTACTGCATGTCTTTAGAATGTGGGAGGAAACCGGAGCACATGGAGGAAACCCATGTGACCACAGGGAGGATATACAAACTCCGCACAGAAGGCACACCAGCTGAGAATTGAACCAGAGAGCCTCTTGCTGTGAGGTGACAATGCTAACGCTGCACCACCGCGGCCACCCTACAGTTGTCTCAGCCATAGTTATTAAGCATATGCCTGGATGGAATGCTAAACTCTAACTCTTTTAATACAACTATATTGGCGCCCATTGTAGTCTCCAAAATACAAAAAATATTGTTCAGTCACATACCAAATGGGGCAGAGATGCCACTATGATTATAAACCCATTTTCATACTAGTAAGTAATGTTTCTGTTCCCTATTTATTTTCCTTTTTGATTAAAACTTAAAACTTGCTCTCATAAATATTAAATAGACATCATTTATGACAAGGATACTCTAGTCCTTGTTACTTATGATTAAAACTCAATCTTTTTCAATCAAAACTCTTTATATTATTTAAACAATCAGCTGTCACTCTCATCCAGTTTCCTACTCTCATACAGTTTAACCCAATTTCATACAATTGTGTCTGATATAGAGATTTTTAGTAAAGCTTACTGGCACAGACCCCAAACTCTGTTGAGGTGAGAAAAACAAAGATATGTACTGACACATGAGAGATTTGCCAAACAGAAAACCTGTCACAAGTCAGCTCAATGGCAATTTCTGTAGTGGCAATCCACATATGACTCAGAAGATCTGAGATTTCTTGGACCCAAACTGTTAAGATATCAAAATAACTAAAGAGAACGCAGTTCAATATGGAAGAATAGCCTTGTTTATTGCAGAAAATACACATACATGGGAGACAAGGTGATTAAGGTCCTGAAACCCACCCCCCAAAAAAAAAAAAACACTTCATTCTTTTATTTTATTTTTGACTATTGCTGCTATTAATCTACAGCCACTGACCAATTAGGAATGAACACCCTTGCATTATTTTTGCTAACTAAGGATCTCCTGACTCTTTTTGCTCCTTCCCATATTGGGCACAAGTTCTGAATTCCATAATAAGACATTCTACACTTAGCTGTATTGGCACTTTTCATATTGGCAGGACATACATCATCAAAGGGAGGCTGAAACAGGAATCCATGTTGAAGTTAAATACATTTCAAAATAAATAATCATTAAACATTTTCCTTCTATTACACCTCTCTCTTCACATGCCACTCTAGCTACCAGTATAGGTCTTAACACAATTGATGACAGTGTTGGTAGCCAGCTGGTAGCAGTACTATGGGACCCCATGTGTCAGGCCCAGACATGGTTTATGGCTGTGCAGGTAAAGAGACAGTGTCTATATCACGATTATAGATCAAGACATTCAGGTTAGTGTTTCCTCATTAGAAAACACACATAGAGTATAACTGATGAGTGCAGTGCTACATGTGGACTATGCTGTGTGGTGCATGGCCTACTGTCACTGTTCATCAGTCAGTCCCTCTTATCTTTAAATATTTTTTTTCTACAGTAGAGTTACTCATACAGTGTGTATATATATATATATATATATATATATATATATATATATATATATATATATATATATATATATATATTGACTGTTTGTAACAGTTATGCCTGACTGTTCACTGATATCTGTGCAGGGAATAGAACTGGTGTTGTATATGGAATAAATACATTTTGTACTGTTTTGCCAAATGAGTTTTGTTTAAGGACCTTGTTTAAGTGTGCACATACTGCTTCTGAGGTAAAGTTCACTAAGGTAAAATTGGTATTGAAGGACTTGATAGAACAGGAGAAAGAAATTGTATGCATTTAAAGTTGCAATGCTGCTCTAGACCAACTTGCATTTTTCAAGAGTTAATACCAGGCATAGAAAAGGAAAATATATGAAATGTCTTTGTTTGATAATATATGATCTGATGTTCTAAATCTTTATTCATTCCTTACTGATAAGACTTCGGTTCCATCCTCGGAACTGACACGGCCGTTTCCAAGCTTGTGCCAGCCAAGACTCTCAGCTAAGACTAACCTTAATGCCCCTCTCATAGTCACTTCAGATCTCTTTTGCAGAATTCCTCATCAGATATACCAAGCCTTGTCTCGCAAAGCTAAGTGTAGAGTTTTGTGTAAATTTCTATAAATACCTTACCTTTTAGTCAGTTTTTCACTCATTTCCTTTTCTCGTCTATAGACTCCTCTGCTTGTTCTATTCCATACCCTTTGCCTTTGGTAGTTACTTTTATACCATCATTGGTACTGTCCCTCTCTCCTACCTTTAGTAGGCCCTCTTTCCTACCACTTGTGATACTTCTAAGTACCATTGGTGGTACACTTCTCCTTTTTTATCCAGATAAAAAAAAAATTCTCTTTAACTCTGCTGTTGTTGTTTACCTTGTCAGTAGATCGGTGTTGTGTGTGTCATTATGTCTGATAAAGCTAAATTGGGGTTTAAGCAGTGCAATAAGTGCGGTCATAAGATGCCCAACTAAGACGGTCATGCTCGATGCATTTATTGTTTGGGCGTTAACCACATAAATGCCTTGTGTGATATCTGCTCCAACTTCAGTAATTAAACTTTAGCTGAGCACAAAAACAAATTGATATTGAAGGGTTCGATGAAAACTCCTTTTTCAGAGGCTCTCTCTGGGACAGAGGTCTCACCAACTCCTAAGACTAAAAAACACAAAGAGAAACAGAGTCACTTGGTTCCTACATCTCTTGCCATTTCAGAACCGAGTTGACACCCAGCTTCTCCGGTGCCTTCGGCGGAGACAACCTTGGCACCAGGCTCTATGTCTTCTCCCTCAGTGCCACCTCTAATTTTGACCTCTGTTACAGTACCAGCTTTGGCATCATTGTCCTCGGTGCCATCCTTGGTCTTGACACTGGCCTTGACTATCATATCCACTTTGGCACCATCCCCAGCCACGGTGCCGATAGCTTTTATGGCTCCACAGACAATGACCCCATCGGTTCCAAAGGTTGAACACTATCCCAGAACAAGATATTCTTCAACTTACAACACTTTTTCGAGGCACCAATTTAGCCCCTTTCTTTGAAAGACCTGACTTTCCTTCAGCAGCCTCCTACAGATCCACCAGGAGCCTTTTGCGGGTTGTGGACCAGCTTCTGGCAGCTAGAAGATTGTCCTCTCCTGCAAGGTCTTCCATCCCCTTTGGAACAGAACCTTTCATGGCATACTCACCAGTATATCTTCCTCCGGCCTCTTCCCAGGCCCCGGAGACTTCGGTACCAATGACCACCCCAGTGCATACTGTCTCTGCTCTGACTGCGGAGGTTCCCCTGTTGACACCGATTAATCTTGGTGTAATGGCTCTATTGGAACTGGTGCACTCCCGGAGCAGTGATTGGGCTGTCAGCACCATGGTTCCTAGTTTGGTGCCTATTTTTTCACTGGCACCATCTATGACCATGGCTCCACCAACAGCTACCAGTCCACTCAGAGCTCCTCACCTGGAGGTGGGCACCTCAAGGCAGAGTGTGACCCAAGTTCTGAGGTGGTCCTTCTTGGTTCTGGGCTCCAATCCCTCCGCTGGTGGGCCTGCTTTCGAGGTGATGGAGAGGGTCCTTGCCTCAACAGGCTCACAGTCAGTACCTATGGCATCAACACCAGAACCCCCCTCTAGCATGCAGCTGTCCCAACCCCCTACTCTAGGATCCTGAGCACGGGAGCCGCAAGACCTTCCCTTGAAGGGAACTCTTTCTCTGGAGTCCTCCTCAGAAGATCTCACTGGGAGCCACCCCAGAAGAAATGGTGCAAGAGGAAGCACCTTGATTCCCCTGAGGAATCTATCACTGAGGACACTAATTGCGATGAGGGAGAAGGGTCTCCATGGTCTCTCCCGAAAGACATCTCATTTGGAGACATTCTTGAGATCCTCAAGCAGAGGGGAGACTGAAGTCCTTTATTTCTTCTTCGGAGGAATCTGTGTTCTTGCAGGCCTTTCTGCTTGGCCATCTACTTCCTGAGTGACCCCACCTGCAGATGAGCTTGTAAAACTGATTGTGCAGCATGCCTGGAAGGCCCCAGACAATGTAGAACCTGTCCCCCGGAGGCCAGCCAAAATTTTATCCACCCCCCCCTGAAGACCAGCCCAATTGGTCCAAGCAGTTGGTAGTTGATTCCATGGTCATGGCAACGGCCACCAAGAGGGAACTGGCAGAAGATAGTTCCACTGCTCATCCCGTGAACAGGGAATCTCAGGCTATGGACAGACTGGGGAAGTGGACCTATGCTTCAGCAACCTTTGCCATTCGATCGCTGAACTATCCGGCACACTTCACTCGCCTCCAAAGAGACCTAATTTCTGAAATGTCTACCTCTTTGGTGGGGGTACTGCCTGATGAGGTGCATGACACTGTCGCCTCACAGCTGGCTACACTGGAATCTATCTTGAACTCCTCAATGTGCTTGATATCTCACACAACTGAGGTGGCAGCTTGAACAGCCGCATCAGGCATCATCATGAGACGGCATGCTTGGATGCATTTGTGTGATTTTGCAGAACCCTTTAAGTCTTCCTTCATCAATGTGCCTGTTGATAAAACTTCCCTCTTTGGTCCCAAAGTAAGAGACACACTATCACAAAGTGAGAAAGATGGAAAGACCTTGTCTGCTGTGGGCATATATTTTTCCACCCCCCCAGAGATCCTACTCCAGGAACCAGAGGGGAGGAAAATTGTAGTTCAAAATGTCCCAAGGATCTTTTCATGACACTCGTGGTGAGCAATCCCCCCAGGGCAGAGGGGGCAACTCATCTGGAAGACACCACTTTAGGGGCAGAGGGGGTCTGCTTAACCAGGTCAATAGAGATTCCTTCTCCGGCCGACCCTACCAGCATTCCTGAGCAGCGGTCCGATTGCTTTCCTCTGAAAGCAGTCGGGGGTCAATTTTCTCTGCACCTGCAAGCCTGGCAACTTATCACTACTGATGCATGGGTGCAGCAAATAATATCCAGAAGCTACAATATCCCATTTGATCTTACTCCCAGACCCATGAAACAAATCCTCAATGTTCCACCCAGTGAGAAGGAGGTAACAGCCTTAAAAATTGAAAAACTGCTAAGAAAGAGTCATCCAGCCAGTCCCACCAGACCAGAGAAGATCTGTTTTTCACTCAAGGTTCTTTTTAGTGCCAAAAAAGGCAGGGGACTGGGGACCAATCCTGGATCTCAGCTTACTGAACAAATTCATAAAACCTCAAAAATTCCAGATGGTCACTGTACAGTCCATCCTCACCTTTCTAGGGAAGGACAACTGGATGTGCTCTATAGATCTCCAGGATGTGTATTACCACATAAAGATGGACCAGTGCTCCTGGAGATTTCTCCACTTCTGGCTGGGAGCCAGTCACTACCAGTTCAGGGTACTGCCATTCGGTCTCTCAACAGCCCCCCGAGTGTTCACCAAACATATGGCAGCTGTAGTAGCTCACCTTTGACTACAAGGATTCCAGGTGCTTCTGTATCTAGATGATTGGCTCCTTACTGCCATGACCAGGAATCTTTTCATTCACAGCCTCTATTACACTCAAGGCCTTGCTCTTCGCTTAGGGATTACGATCAACAATGAAAAATCTCAAATGTCTGCAGCAAAAACACTAGAATTTATTGGAGCAATCTTCGACACAACATCCTGTCAGGCTTCCCTTCCTCCTCACAGGCTCTCAAAAATAAGAAGCCAAGTTCAAGTTCTCCTCCAACAGACCTTTGTACCAGCATGCCTTGTACTACAACTTCTGGGTTCTATGGCAGCAACCATTACCTTAGTTCCACTGGCAAGGTTGCACATAAGACTAGTACAGTGGCTCCTTTCATCACAATGGTCAATCTTAATCCATCCTCTCGACCACTTGATATGCCTTACAAATCTTTGCAAAAAAGAAATGCTTTGGTGGATGAAGCCAGAATCAAATATTTGGTGTTGGTCTTTCTGCCTTTACCAGCCCAGGGCCACTGTGACCACGGATGCTTCCCTGCTATGGTGGGAGGGCATTTCCAAGGAAAGACACTCAAAGGCATCTGGTTCCACTTGGAGACCAATTTGCACATAAATGTCTTGGAATTGAGGGCAGTTCTCTTAGCGTTGCAAGTGTTCCATACATCCCTCCCTTTTGAGACCATTGCAATTTAATCGGACAACATGTCAGTCGTCTGGTATATAAGCAAATAAGGTGGAACTAGGTCTTACCCGCTGTGTTGGAAAGCCATGAGAATTTGGCACTGGACGATAGCTTTCAACTGCTTTCTTATAGCAACACACATTCCCAAGAGTTCCAACCTTATTGATGACAATCAGAGCAGGAACATCCTGATGCCTGGCTAGTGTTCCTTCAGTCCTATAATAGCAGATCAGATCTTCCACCATTGGGGCAGGCCTTGCTGTGACCTGTTTGCTTCCCCTCTAAACAACAAATGCAGAAGCTACTTTGCCTTGATCCCCCTCAGGGGGAGTCACTGAGGGATGCTCTGACACATGATTGGCCCCCGGGTCTGCTGCATGCCTTTCCCCCATTTCCCCCCATCCCAAAATTCTTCCAGAAAGCTCAAAGGTTGAGAAGCAAAGTGATCCTCATTGCCCCTTATTGGCCTCATCAAGTCTGGTTCCCTTTCATATGGCCTCATCTTATTCACAGCCCATGGATTCTGGATCAATCCCAAGGTCTGCTATCTCACCCTCAGGGACTGATTCACCCCAATCTCCACAGCCTCAAGCTCACAGCTTGGTTTCTCCACAATTCCGATGATTGCCAGGCTACCTGATATTTCATCTCCTGTCCATGAGATTCTTCTGGTTTCACACAAACCTTCCACCAGGAAAATGTATTCTAGTAAGTGGGCTAGGTTCTCTACATGGGCCAAAGATCATGACATAGACACTTTCTCTATGTCTATTCAAAAGATCCTACAATACCTGACTATGCTTCTACATGCAGAAGCTTCAGCATTGACAACTACTGTACATTTAGCAGCTATTGCAAATTTTCACAATGGATTTGATAATTCTGTTATGTCACACCATATGTGCAAAACCTTCTTGAAAGGAGTATTACATGTTAAACCCCCTGTCAAGCCCCCCATAGAGCCTTGGGACTTGACTTTGGTGCTTCAGTCATTAACAAGCCCTCCTTTTGAACCTTCTAATTCATGTGATATAAAATCTTTGTCTTGGAAGACTTTATTTCTAGTAGCCCTTACCTCAGCAAGAAGAGTATCTGAGTTACAGACCTTGAGTGTCAAGAGACCTTACTTGACTTTCCACAGGGAAAGTGTCCTTACATACTGACCCATCCTTCTTGCCCAAGGTCATTTCTGGGTTTTCAATTAACCAATCTATTGACCTGCCAGTTTTCTTCCCTCAACATTCAAATAGAGGGGAATATCTTTTGCATACCCTTGATGTTCATAGGCAACTTCATTTTTACTTGAGCAGAACTAAATCTTTCAGAAAAATAGATCAGTTGCTTGTGGCCTTTGTGGGACCCAGACTGGGTAAACCTGTCTCTAAAGTGACTCTTTCTTCCTGGCTTAGAAACGTCATTATCTTTATCTATCATCAGTATAAACTGTCTTTACCTTCCAGAGTAAAGGATTATTCCACTAGATAGATGGCTACTTTTGTGGCCTTTCATTCCAGTGCCTCTATGGATGATATATGTGCAGCAGCCACTTGGGCAAGACCTCATACCTTTATCACTCATTACAAATTGGATTTGGCCTCCAGGGGATGAGCCTCTTTTGGTTCTATGGTGCTCAGGAATATCCTTTCTTAGGGCCACCCAGGACTCAAGTAGCTGGGGACTCGGTCCTATCAGTAAAGAATGAATAAAGATTTACAACATCAGATAAAGAAGCTATGTCTTACCATAATGTTCCATCTGTGTTGTAGATCTTTATTCATTCATTACTTCCCACCCTCCATCCCCCTGCCTGGACTCCTGGTGGATTTTAGGATTTCCTAGTTAAGGTATTTGCTCAGACAGAGCCTCCTACTGTCTCTTTTATTATCTCTATAATATGAGGGTGGGCAAACTCGATCTGAAGAGACTATGAGAGGGGCATTATGGGTAGGTCTTAGCTGAGAGTTTTGGCTGGCACGAGCTTGAAAACAGCCGTGTCAGTTCCGAGGATGGAACCGAAGTCCTATCAGTAATGAATGAATAAAGATCTACAAAACAGATGGAACGTTATGGTAAGACATAACTTCTTTTTCCTCCACTTTTAATTTCTGTTAATTAAGAAGCAATGTTTTCAGAAAGGTACTGCACATTGTGCCATTAGAACTAGTAGCAATTATCATTTGTACAGTCCTGGGGGTGAAATGGTAATAATGCTAGTGTCAATGGCACTATGAAGGTTACTAATATTTATATTCTGCCATGTGTCATGCTGTTAATAGTGTGCATTATTTCATTCTGCTTCTTCCACACCCCTGTTTTATGGATTTCTTTTTTTTAATGTCAGCACTGGCATTACTCAACTGACACTCTTAATACTTAATGAGCCCTTATAGGCATTAAACATTGCACTCTGTGACTTACCTTTTCACCTTTTTTTCTACAGCTGATTTTTTTCTTGTTTCACAAGCAATACCATTAGTCAACTGAAAAACATTTTGATAAAAACCTGTTAGTACCAATGTACATTGTTCACAGAAATGTTCATTCCCATCTCTATAACCCTTGTTGTGTACACATTATTTTCTTACATTCACTTTTTGCTTAGACAACAACATTAGTGTGCTGAAACACGTTGTTGAAATGAGACCTATCATGCTATCATTACTTGCAAAGCTAACCTTGACTTAAAGTAGGTCAATGTCAAATGTGTCATATACAATGTCCTGTAAAGGTAGGGTTGTTTATGGTGCCTGTGATCATGAGGAAGTGATGGCTTGTGAGCTTGATGCTAAGTTGCTGTGATGACATGACCTATTGGATGCATGTGATCCTTCAGATAGAGATCTGGCAGTGCTGTATGAGCAAGACCTAAAATGAGAGGTTCTGCTATGTAAAGATGAATGCTGATGAAAGCTGCATGACCTCTGTTTTGTTAGGTCATCCCTATTATTTCTGGTACTTTCCAGAGAAGCACTTCTGCAATGTGACATGTTCCCATCTGTCTAGACAGTACCCTGTCAATATCTTCATCCACAACTGAATTCTGCTTCAGTCTGATAGATCTTGACTAGTATATATATGGAGGCAAAAATGGCTGTGGTATGTGCCACCACAGTGAGCATGAGTGAGACTGTGGCAGTATCCCTACTCTCAACCATTTCCATGTAGTACTGAAAATTCTCACATATAACCTGCAGTACTCTGACTATCTCTATTTGACTCTCTGCAGCAGTGGACTGAGCCTAAACAAAATCACAGTGCACTTGCTTTTGTGTTTCAGGAAGTAGCTGTCACATGTGCCTGCACCTGGCATCCCTTTCCAAAGGTGTTACAGTGAACACTGCTACCTCTAAGATACTACTATTCTCCAGATAGTGTTCCTCTAGTTGAGGAGACACTGGTGTTGAATGCATAGGTTATCTCCCTATACACCCTGCATTGTAATGTCCCATCTGTTAGACTTTGTGTTCTATTGTCACTTCTACAGAATTATGTAATTGCTGTGGGGTGTGTGATCTTGCCATTAAACTTGGTAACTGTGTACCACTGTCCTCAGACTGTATCATGAATATAATAATGCTATCATCATCACCTGCCATTCTGCTGTTGACATCTAGCTGAGTGGGTGCACTGGAACTGTTACTTCCTGCAGCTGACCCTGTGAAGATTTTATTTTATTACATTAGTACTGAGACTATGGAGTAAATTACCAAATGCTGTATAATGACTTGTGGATGACACTTTCCATGCGCGTTAACTTCACTTTCATAACTGGCAGATATGAAGGATTCACCTGTTGATAGTAAATGTTATGTGTTACATGTAAGCATTTTCCCTCTGCAGTCATTCTGTTAATGTAAAACTGTCATGGTCGATGAACTAACCTTCCATAACATGTCTGTGGATGCTGCTGTGGTGTTAAGTTGCCAGTGTCCACACCACCTCTGATAATTCCCATGCCATCCTCATCGGTGCCATTCTCATCTCACATGGATATCAGATATTCCTCATTGGGTGTTAAAGGGATAAGTGGGGAAGGTCCCCCACTAGTACTGTTCTGAGCAATTACATTCTGTCTTGCCTTTGTTCTGGCACATCTTACCATATTGTTGGCTCTTTTTTGCACTGTGTTAATGTGCGATCCCTCCTTCCAACAGTATTTATGCTCATAATCACCTGAGTCTACACTTTTGCTCTTTCAGCTTGTCCACCCCCACACCTTTTTCAAAAAAGCCACTTGCAAATCCCATATCTCCTTAGGGCTTTTATGATAACATGGTCCTCCTCAGCATTTGTACTGCTAATCCAGAGATGATGACATAAAAATGACAAGCTATTATCATTCCCACTGTCATCCTACCTTTTCCCAGTAAATCACACAATGAAATATTTAGTGACCTCTCATCACACATTCCTCATGTAAACAACAGTGCCATGTAACAATGACACTTGAAATTCCCAAACTTCTGTCATTGGTGCTATTGTCATTATCAACAACACCTATCAGCTGCAAGTAAAACTGACTTTAGTTTGAAAAATTACATTTGTGTGGGAGAAGGTATTTAGTAAGTTGAATTTCCATAGCTTGTTTACAGTTTACATCTGTAAAACTGTTTTTAGCTTACTTTGAAACTGTTATGCCTTCCCACAGCAATTGCTGCCAAACTTCACAGATAAATATGGAGGGTTTACAGTTATTGATAAAAATGTAAGCTGATTTACATATGCAAATTAAGGTAAACCACAGTATTCTCTATGAATAGCTGTAATACGTGTGTGTGTGTGTGTGTGTGTGTGTGTGTGTGTGTGTGTGTGTGTGTGTGTGTGTGTGTGTGTATCTGGTTATAGAGATAGGTGGTGAAGAATGAGCTATGCTGAGCTGCACTGGCCATAGCAATAACTGGCAGTACATAGCATGTCACATTCAGTTATGCCATAGCAAATAAAAAAGAAAAATTGAGAAAGTCAGTATTTACATGGGAATTTAATAAAAGTTAATCCACAGTATGCTACACCTTAACACTTCCTAAAAGTGAATTATTTTATTTAACGTAATGAAGCACCAAACAGACATGTTATTCCAAAGTTTTACTTATAAAACAGTAATTATGAAAGGATTACCTCAGTCACTACTCCAGATCTTATGTTTTCATACTATCTGAATGCATGATATTAATGAAAATGTGGATTTCAGGTGAAGAAGTAGTACAGTAATGAATGTTTTCCTCAGACAAAGCAATATCATCTGCACATAGTCATTCATATCTCTATAGCTATCTATTATATTTGTGTGTGTGTGTGCGTGTGTGTGTGTCACTTACAATACACTTGGTAAACCTAATTTTATCAAAATACCATTTCCATGGGGAAACACCCTAAATGCTTGCATAGGTTGGATATAGTGATATAGTGATATCAGACCTCACATGGTGTGGTTCGCATTTTCTGAATTAAAACCCTGGATTTTTATTCCTCACTTTGATTATGGCACTTTTAAAGATGGTAGCACTTGTAAAAGCATGAGGTTGAGCCCCCAGCTGATAAATAAGGAGAAGATTATGGTCTGCCTTTTGTAGGAATCATACCTGCAGAAAATTGAAACTGTGGTGGCTGGCACTCAAGATAAGAAGGTTTACATTTAGCAGGATTTGGGTGATCACCAATCATCTCTGACAGGGATCACCAACTATGGGGCCTAATGTCGGCACAGGTATAAAATACTGTGGTCTCTCTCTCTCTCTCTGCAGTAAGTGGGGGCTATTGTGTTTCGCTTCATTGATATTCAGTGTTAAACTCTTAGCCTAGAGGGTTTCTCTGTATTTATAAGTGTTAGTCACATGTCTTTGAATTTATTACTGCTCAATATCTGAATTGTTTGGCTTCTGCTACATACCTACAATCAACTGCATTACTGGCTGAGTTAAGTGCAAACTTGGAGTGTTAAAGATTGTACTGCATTTTATTTTTCTGTCTATTTAATTTTTTTCATTGTATATTGTGGTCTGTGTTTCTTTGTAGTTATTTATTTTTCTATTTAATTGTTTTGTAGAATACTGTGGTCTCTCTCTCTCTCTCTCTCTCTCTCTGCAGTAAGTGGGGGCTATTGTGTTCACTTCATTGATATTCAGTGTTAAACTCTTAACCTAGAGGGTTTCTCTATATTTATAAGTGTTAGTCACATATCTTTGAAATTATTACTGCTCAATATCAGATTTGTTTGGCTTCTTCTACATACCTACAATCAACTGCATTACTAGCTAAGTTAAGTACAAACTTGCAGTGTTAAAGATTGTACTGCATTTTATTTTTCTGCCTATTTAATTGTTGCATTGAATATTGTGGTCTGCATCTCTGTATTTATTTATTTTTCTATTTAATTGTTTCATAGAATACTGTGGTCTCTCTCTCTCTCTCTCTCTCTCTCTCTGCAGTTAGTTTTATGCCATCCCTGTTCTTGTTCTGGTATTAAGCTTGGTGGCTTTGGGATTGCCTGCCCTCATTTGCTCATTGAACTGAGTACAGTGAGATCATATTTTGACTTCAGACACTCCTACCAGTCCCATCTGTTCAGCTCTATCCCAGCTCTATTCCAGTCTAGTGTCACTAGCTCACTCTACCTAATACAGAGAGAACATTTGTGAAGGGCAAGCCACTTAGGTCCTTAATTTTGAATTATCTTCTGTTTCTCCTTTCTCCCTTTCCACTTTACAAAAAAAATGTCTAAGCTTGTTTCCTGCCTTTCCTGTAACTAGTCTAGTCCAGATAAAGATTTTCTGTAACCAGGACTGTTTGTAAGCTTCTGAGCCCCCAAAACCTTTCTGTGTTGAAGGGAAGCCGTTTAGCTTATCAGTGGGAGTGGTAAGCACTAGGTAGCCTATCTACCACAAGAGTGGTTTCTGGCCCAAACATTGTAGTTTATTGGCAGTTTTGGCAGTTTTTCCATCTCTTTCAACTTTCTGGTTTAAAAGCCTGTGCTTGCGCTTGTTTCCCACCTTTTCTGTAACTAGTCTAGTCCAAATACAGATTTGCTGTATCCAGGACTGTTTGTAAGCTTCTGAGCCCCCAAGCTTATCAGTGGGAGTGGTAAGCACTAGGTAGCCTATCTACCACAAGAGTGGTTTCTGGCCCAGAAATTGTAGTTTATTGGCCATTTGGCAGTTTCCATCTCTTTCAACTTACTGGTTTAAAAGCCTGCGTTTGTGCTTGTTTCCCATCTTTCCTGTAATTAGTGTAGTCCAGATACAGATTTGCTCTATCCAGGATTGTTTGTAATCTTCTGAGCCCTCCCAAGCCTTTCTGAAGGAAGAATTCTAGCTTATCAATGGGAGTGATAATCAGTAGGTAGCCTATCTACCACAAGATCCAGGTATAGATTCTTAGTTTTAGCACTTGAATTTGCTTATTCGTACTCAGCACTTGTTCAGAACTTGTTGTTAGTACTAAATAAGCTACAAATTACTTACTTTCCTCACTTGCTTAGAGGAAAAACAGCTCTTATATTCACTTTCCTCACTTGTCTAGAGGAAAGTAGTTTTTTATTTAGGCATGTCCAAGGGTTAGCTCTCAGTGTTCTCTCCTGTCTATCTGATGAATCTGGGCATCAAGGGGCAATGTAGCAATTGCCTCATATACACAGACAATCCTCTCATCCTACCACCCAACACCATAACCTGTGAGAGAAGCACTTATCTAGCCAAACTGGAGGTAGCGCTCTCTCTAACCAAGATTGAACTTGACAGTCAAGAGGAGTAGGTAAACACTTGCACCACACCACACTCATCACATAGTCCCACTAAATCTACACCACCAAAATCCACACATAGAAACACAAAAACATTTGTGGAGGCTCTCAATAATACTCTGCTCAAGCAACAGAGACCTCCAAAGCAGAAAAGCAAGCAACCTCTACCCCCCAACTCAACCCAAATGACACACAGCCCACAGACTCAGTGTGCCAATAAACCACAGCCCATAAGGCAAAACAATGTATCCAACACACTATTCATAGGTGACTCTATAGTCAGGCACACTGATGTCCCACTCACCAGGCTAAACAAGGAGAAGGTTACTGTCAGCTGCTTGTTGGGTGCTAGGATCCGCCACATAACCCACACACTCAGGTCACTCTACAAGTACAAATATGACTCTGTCATTGTCCATGTTGGTGTGAACAACCTGAGACATACCTCCCTGGACTACATGAAAAGAGACATGGAAGAGCTCTCCGATCTTGTAGCCCAGGCAGGTATGACCCTAGCTCTGAGTAGCATCCTGCCATCACCCAGAATGATACTGCAGTACAAGGACAAAATGATTGACTTCAAAAATTGGCTAAGCTTCTGGTGTCATTCTAAGAGGATCCAGTATCTGTCTGATTGGGACGACATGGTCGACAGACCATGATGCTTTGCCAGAGATGGCCTGCACCTGTCACCCCTAGGATTCTGGATACCTGCTAAGGGTATTCCCACCCCTTAGTGCCTTTTTTAGGCAAGGTTCAAATGACAAATTCACCACCATAAAAGGAACAGGCAAGCAAAAACTGAGGGTAATGCTACTCAATGCTAAAAGTCTAAATCTCAAAATGCAATCACTCAAGGCACTCCTTAAAATGGAGAACATTGATATCTGTGCAGTGACTGAGACCTGGTTCAAGGCTCTAGAGAGCACCCCTACATTACCAGGCTATAACTCATACCACACTTTTCGGCCATCTAACCAGGACTAGAACACCAAAGGCGGAGGTGTGTCGATATTCATTAAGGATATCCACACCTCCAGGCTAGTTGCGCAGCATAATGTATCTGAGGTTATCCAAGTGCAACTAACTCTGTGCAAAACTGCAACCCAAATTATAGCTTGCTACAGATCCCCCACAGTGCACCAGGATTCCCAAATCTTCTTTCCTTGGTATACTGGAAAATATTAGGGTTCAAACAAACACACTAATAATGGGCGATTTCAACTATCCCACCATTAACTGGGAAAACAACTCATGTACCAACTCCTTTGCCAACGCTTTCTGGAATTCATAAATTCCAATGCCCTGGATCAACTTATGCAAACCTCCACCAGGGTCAACAATAGCCTAGACCTAGTCATTACCAACATGAGTGACAAGTGTTCCACATCTGAAGTCAACTCCTCGTTAATCAGACCCGACCATAAGCTAATCATCCTAGATATCTGAATCCTGCCCCCACCCACCATTAAGGAAACCACGGTAAAAATTTCTCCAAAGCCAATTTCATGCTTCTTAAGACAGAAGTGGCGAACTTCATGAGACCCATGCAGATGGACAATACAGTTACAACTGCTGAATCCTACACAAATGCACTATATTATAAGCACTTACATGAGTGTATGGATTGTGCTATCCCAAACAGAACCAAAATGCTATCCTCCAAAAAAAGGAAGGCAATCTTGTGGTCCCCTGCCATAAGCAAACTCTACAACAGAAGGAAGAAACTGTTGCAAAAAAGTAAAATCCCATGAGTGGAGGAGCTCCCTGGTCAGCCTCAGTAAGAAGCTGAGATCCCTTATAAGATCCTCCAAAGCTAGCTATGAAAACAAAATCACCACTGATTCTAAGGGCAACCACAAAGTATTCTATAGCTATGTCAAGAATCTCAATCACAACACCCAGATCTTCTCTGAGTTACAGCACGACGGCATGAAAATTACAAAACCAACTAATATTGCCAACATTCTGGCAGATAGGTTCAGTGCTAATTTTACTGCCCTCTCACCCCCTAATGGGCCCATATCCATATAGGAAGAATGCAGAGTCTCTGTAATCACATCAATGCAGGTAAAAACTGGGACAGACAACATCCCAGGCTGCATTTTACACAAACTTCAGAATGAACTGGCTCTCCACCTAAGCACCATGTTCAAACATAGTCTCACATCAGGCTTTCTGACCACTAAATGGTGCACAGCAACAGTTATCCCACTCCACAAAGGGGGAGCCACCACTGATCCTTGGAACTATCGCCCTATTAGCCTGACGAGCCTGGTCTGCAAGGCCATGGAACGTATCATCATGGAACTCATAAACAAAGACATTGGTAACCTACAAACTCTGGACCCCACCGAATTCGGGCTTGTGAAAGGCAGATCATTCCTTATGAACCTCATTGACTTCTTTGAGGCAGTCACCAAAGCCGTAGATGAGGGTAAGGTGGTTCACACAGCCTATCTTGACCTTGCCAAGGCTTTTGACACCATCACACATTCTGGAATTATAGCTAAACTCACTAAAATAGGTATAAATTCTACGTCACACGATGGGCTGCCAACTGACTCACTGACAGAACCCACACTGTAAAAGTTGCAGACTCCAAATCTGACTTCAAACCAGCGACAAGTGGAGTACCACAGGGTTCAGTACTAGGACCTCTCCTCTTTGATATCTACTTCTCTGAAGTACAAGCTAACACAGAAGGCCTCTGGCTAATGAAGTTCACAGATGACTGAAAACTAGGAGCCATAGTCAAGTCCCTAAATAATATGGACATCCTACAGAAATGCCTCATGCCATGAGATAGATGCCTGGTGTCAGAGGCATGGCCTCAAGCTCAATTTCAAAAAGTGCATTGTCACCCCCTTTGGTAAAAACTCTGTGCCCATGAACTACAACATAAATGGTAGTCTTCTTAATGCCAAATGTGTGATAAGAGACCTTGGGACCTAGGTGGACAGTAGTCTCTCCTTTGATAATCACATCGCCATAGTAGTCAGGAAATCCTTCTATGTGGCACACCTCATCACAAAACGGTTCTCATCCAGGAAAATAGAGGTCATTGTTCCCCTCTACTCGGTACTCATTAGACCCACTATAGAGTACAATGCCCCTTTTGGAATGTACCTCACAAGATATCTGCAGCAAATGGAAAGGCCACAGAAGTACCTCACAAAGAGGATTACTGGCCTCAAACAGATGCCCCACACTGACCTTCTCAAAAAACTCCAGCTTTACTCTGTAGCATATCGCCTACTCTGAGGAGATCTCTGCCTAACATTTAAAGCTATGTTAAACCCAGAGCTGTTTGACATGCTACACCTAAAGAAATCCCAATCCCTCCAAGCTACACGATCTAGGGACCTAAACCTTGTCACCACAATAAGCAGGACATGCTGGAGGGATAGATTCCTATCCCAGAGACTTCCTATACTCTGGAACAAGCTAGCCATCTATGTCAGGAAAAGTTCCTCATTAGCACTCTTCAAGAAAAATCTTTATGAGTGTATGGGAAATAGGAAATACACCCGGGGATCACTTCTGTGGCTCTGATCAACAGGGGCACAGGAAATTAACTTTCTTGGGTGGCGTAAGCAAGGGAACCTTGCTGGCTAGGCTTACTTAGGCCCTTGGGCCAATAGTCTAGTACCTACCTATGAACCTATGATGACCTGCACAGTACATATCTTACCAGCTGCCTAAATTGTTTTCCAAGGTTAGGACAAGAAGGAAAGAGTTCTGCAGTAAGTAATGAAATATTTTGCTTTTCCTTCTCACGTAATACAGGTTTTAAGAAATAGTATAGTCATACTCTCCATCCATCCATCCATCCATCCATCCATCTTCCATCCTTTTTCCCAATTTTGCACATTGGGTCAGGGTGTCACTTCAACAATGACAGTCATCTAGAGCCAAGGTTTACAATGGCAAGTGTCTATCCCTGCAACTGTAATTCATCCGTACCCCACATTGACACACAGTAACAACTAGGGCCAATTTAGAGTGTCCAATCCACCTGCTGCATGTCTTTGGAGTGTGGGATGAAACTAGAGCACCTGCAACAAACCCACACAAACACAGGGAGGACATGCAGGCTCTGCACAGAAAGCACCCCAGCTGAGAAACAAATCAGGGAACCTCTTACTGTGAGGCAACAATGATAATGACTGCATATGTATATGTATATGTATATATATATATATATATATATATATATATATATATATATATGTATCTGTAGACAAACAGATATATATACCATTATATCTTTTGAAATAATCTTACACACACACACACACACACACACACACACACACACACACACACACACACACACACACACACACACACACACACACACATATATTTTTTTCTGAATTGAAATATTAATAAAGTATATACTGATCCTAATTATTAGATGCTAAGTAACAACTGTTAATAAAGTATATAGTGCTGTATGAGCAAAATATGGGGCAATTTGCTGTCTCCATTTCTTTTGTGTCTCTCTACCTCCCTCTTTTTTCTTATTTTTATTACACATTTCTTTGAAGTTTTTCCTTTCTCTCTCATTAATGTTCCTCTTTCCACAGGTCCAGAGGTCCCCTGAACATCCCAACCACATTCATCCCTGCTCAGGAAATGTACACCCTTTGTCATCCCATGGATATTGTCACAGGGTTGAGGAGGTGGCACCAGTCTTGCAGGTGCCCTAGCATGGCCAGTCTGGGGGTTTGGGACTTGGTCAGGAAGTGGTGGAGTGGGTAGTGGGGAGATAAATTTGGCCCTTGCAGGATTTTCTGCAGCAGGTGCAAGTCTGTCTACCCTGGTAGACTCTGACCATCAAGCCACCATACGCCTCTGACCTCACAACACCGAGGTCATCCACTGCAAAACCATTTGAAGTTCTGTGGACTGGGGTGTGCCTTGGAACACATCCTGTTCACCTCCCTCCTTCCCTAATCCTTTCCTACACACTTATTTCCTTCCTAAATAACCCCACTCCAAAAATATAGTACCCCCTCCTCCTCCACCTCTTCCAGCATATCCTTCTTGATGTATTCCTTCTGTGTGTCCCACTTTATCTCTCACATGTTTCTGTCATTCCTGTCTTCCCCTTTATCATCTTTTACTAACATAATCATTGTGTCCACATAAGGGCAAACCTGTATAAAATGCATAAAACTCCTTTGTATTTTTTAAAACTTATAAACAGCTGTGCTGTGTGATGCTAGCCTTAACTTTTTGTCAATACTTATAATGGCTTATGTATAGCCATCCTTTTCCAAAATATCCAAAACATTCCAATTCAACTCAGCATTTGCATTTGAATGTAATTCTTCACTCATACCTAAAACATAACTTCAACAACTTTACGCATTTCATGTAAGTGGGCAATTCTTAATACCAGCTTTCCCACTGATATAGTCATTGCACATAACCTGCACTTACTTTATTTACATATAGGAGCAGCTGCTCTCTTTGCAAATAGCGGCTAAGAAAGTTTGAACCTTAAGACAAAAAATGCCACACTATGAATATACTGACTCTGTGAAACCTTAAAACCTATTACATGAAATAGAAAAGGTAATTTAGGACGCTAAAAAAAATATTTTGCTGTATATAGACATTCAGCATAATTTCAAAACTTCAAATGGGGCATGTTCATGCATAAGCAAAAGAGGTACATGGATTATCTAATTTGTATGATGTAACAGCAGAGCTACAGTGTTTGCTAATATGCTGTATAGTACGCCCTTGCATCTTACAGTATATTTGGTAATATACAAGACGTGCAGATATAATGCCTTCATTTAAATGAGGTTCACCAGAAGCTTAATAGGACAGGCACTGGTGACAGTTTACCATTGTGTTGTTAAATATCTCCAACTAGCTGCACAATGTAGTGTTTTCTCCTATTCAGTTCTTACCATCTTTCATTTACACGAAAGAGAAAATTTTTTCATCAAGTGGGGAAAAAATCACAGATTCAACAAAATACAGAAAAGAAGCTCTTCATTGTATTTCTCCCAAAAGCTGCACTCTAAGTAAAACAGTGCTGTTTAACAAAAGTTGGGCAGAGCAGGGATGATCGTGAGGCATGTAATTCCTTAATTTTATACCCGGCAGTTTTATAAATGCAACGTGTTTGCAAATACTAACATTGAGTTAAAAAATGCAATGTAATGAAAATTCCTATTTTAATAAACAGATGTTTGACCTTACCTAAGATGGTTGTGAAAAGGCACAACTAAACCTCTAGTAAAGGCAATCTGATTCAAAAATATTTGCATAACAAGAATGCATACAGTCATGATAATAGAAAGACATTTTTAAACTATTAACTCATGGTAAACTAAACAGAAAAAAATGAGTTGTACTGCAGTAGGCAAAAAGTAGTTCGAAATGCAGTTGTATTTTAAATGAGTCAGCAGGAAATTATAATACACAGTAAAACAATGTGCTCTGTTTATTGAAGTCAGTGGTGAAGCTGTAAAATATTTTTAGAAAGAAAAGGTATCTTCAGAGAGACAGTTAATTCATACTGGTTTACAATTTCCAGACTTTGTTAGTGGCCTCATTTAATGGATGCTACACAGCTTAAGGTCACAAATATATATTCATATATGACTATTTCTACATCCATAGTTTACAATGTAAAATAGATATTTCTATGTCACCAGCTGTTCAGATTTTAAATACAGGCTTTAATCATGTTCATATGAGTTCATTTCTTACGTTCATTTGTCTTTACAGTTTTATGAATATGTTTCATTACTTTTCTCTGTGAAAAAAATAATGTTTGTTTGGTCAGCTCTGGATATATGTAAACATTTCTATTTTTTCCCACTTGAATATTCCTTTAGATGCATGTCAAAGGTTTTGATAAAGCTTTAGATTTATTTATTGTGTCTGCATACATCAAATTATATATTTATTTATGGTGTTCATGTTTGTGTGTGTAACATATATATATATATATATATATATATATATATATATATATATATATATATATATATATATGGATTCCATACACTAGATCGAAGGTTCACTACTTCGAAATAGTGTATGGAATGCACACCGCAGCGAAAGTGCACTTAATCGAAAGTGCACTTATGCGAAGTTCAGTACAATGAATGGGCATTGTACTGAACTTTTGTGCAGTATTCATGGACCTTAGGATTAGGGCACGGGTCATGGCAAGGGGATAGCCCATAGGGCTATCCCCTTACCATGACCCATGCCCTAACCCTAAGGTCTGTGACGACTGCAGCGCAGTGAAGGACATAGCAATGTCCTCCACTATGGTGCGATAGTCACGAACCTTGCAGTTAGGGCATGGGTTAGGGTAAGGGGATAGCTTTACTAACTATCCCCTTACCCTAACCCATGCCCTAACCCTAAGGTCCATGAGTATCGCACCATAGTGGAGGGCATAGCTTGTTTTTTGATGTCCTCCACTGTGCGGCGGTACTTTCGGTGAAGTGCACTTTTGCGGAAGTTCACTTTCGTTAAAGTGAACTTTCACGTAAGTGAGGCTTCCTATTACAAGTTCGAAGTTGTGAACTTTCATTCTTGTAATAGGAATCCATATATATATATATATATATATATATATATATAGTATATATACATATATATAGAGAGAGAGATTCACTTTATAATCCTGAAATACTGATATATCGAATTTTAGTATCTCGAGACTATAAAGCCGAAAACGCACAAACCCGACACCTCAAAATCGCGAAATTTAAAATCATGAATGTCACAAAAACAATACACCACACAGACAAGCACAAATACACCTACCTCCCGACACTACAACCAACACCCATGAACGCAACAAAACTAACACACACACACACACACACACACACACACACACACACACACACACACACACACACATATATGTATATGTATATAAATATATATGTATATATATATATATATATATATATATATATATATATATATATATATTTACACACATACTTACAAGGCACACTGATTTGATTTGCCAAGATATCCACGTTAATTTTAGATAGTGCTAAATTTGCAAATCTCCTAATCTACCCAGGAAGCTTATTTCATAATGCTGAGACTCTTAATTTCAAACATGTGTAGCTTTTAAACACAGGGATATGTTGAAAGGAAATTCCTTATATAGAAATATAAGTTTTCCTCTGATATGGTGGTCATGTACTTTATTCAGATTAAGATGTTTGTATCTATTTGCATGTTCCATATGTGTGTGATATAAAATCTTCTGTATAAATTTCTTTATACTGCCTCGATTTTTTAATTATGAAGTTATGTAAATACAAAGTATTTTTCTTCTAAAACAGCATGCACATGGGTTTTAAATAATGAGCATAAGCAGAGGTAATCCCTTGTTGTTAGGTTTCTTGTCATTAGTACTAGTTGTTTTAGTTCTTTTAATTATGATGCCAGCACACCATCCTAAATTAAAATTGACTTTGTAATGCCCAGATGCTTTTAGTAGCTAACTATTTTCATATATTAGATGCTATATACATAGGCTTTCTTATGCAATATTTTGAAAAATACATTTCAGCACTAAATTTTAAACTAGTTTGTGCAGCCCAGCTACAAATCTCAATCATGTATCTGTTTAATAACATAAAACTCTTTATCAGATGTAACAACAAAAGCCACTTTACAATCATCAACATATTTGCTTATCCAGCAGTGCTTATGTTTGAAACAGAGGCAAAAACTATATTCAACAAGACCTGATCTAGAACAGAGCCCTGTGTACAACTGAACTAATCAGTTAGTACTCCGATATTCTTCCATTTATTATCTCTGCTTACTTCAAGCCTGTCAGACATTCTGATATCCATTTGATAATGTATTAATGGATTAAATTTTGCATTAATTAATGACTTTGGAACTGATGGGTAAAGTAGTGAGTTGACAGCCTATATGAGATCTAGGTGGATGAGTCCTGTTGATAATCCTAAGCCAACAGTCATGGTAATTTGATCATAAAATTCTGGTTGGAAAGTATTGATCTGCAACCTATAAAACTGAGGTTGTTAATATATAATAGTGTAATTTATTATTTTTTATTAATAATATTAACAAGGCACATTTTAAAACATTTGCCCAAGAATGGAATTAAGCTGAACAGTGTGTTCCTTAACTTATCATTGCTACTCTTTTTATATATTGGATTTAAATGGGATGTCTTCCATGCTTTTAGGACTCTATCATTATAAAGTAGCCCATTAAAGATATCATTTGGTATAGGTAGGACAATATTTTTAATGGACAATATATAGTTTGGACCAGCTAATGAAACCACTCTAATTCCATTTAGTGCTATGTTGACCAACCTACTTGCAATGACAGGACAGAATTATCCCATCGTAATCCAAGGTTCAAACGTAATGTTATGGGAAAAACTATGTACAGAAGTGAAGTCAGTAATTAATTCATTATTGAGGTGTCCATGACTACAGACTTGTTGATATTAAAGCTCTGACGTGATGATTTATTTTAGCATTGTTGATATAATTCTTTATATTGCCCGGGTCTTTGTCCAATTATCTTTCATAGTTAGCTCTTTCTTCCACAGTATTATTTTTCAAGAATTTACTAATCAAATTTAACTTATTCTTCTTTAAATTACTAGGAACTTTCTTACAGACACTAAAACACATTTTTGCATGCTGATTAGTATATTCTTCTACCAGAATGGATACTTTCTCGTGTTTCTTTGTTTTTCGCTGTTAGTAGACATGGCACTATGCCAAAAGATTCTGCAGACAATGCTGCATTGTCAATAATATTGTACAATTTTGTTGTAACCAATCTTACTATAGTTTCCTTGTTTTGCTTTACTAACGTCTGCACGTGTCCTTTGTCAGATTTGATAGAATTAAGATTTGAAAAACTCAAAGGCTAGATTACCCTTATATTACAAATAATTATTGGAGTACTAACTGCTATAATGTCTAACAACTTTCTTCTAGTGTTTTTGCTAACTAGTTGTTCAAAACCATTTTGAGAAAGTATGAAGCCAAAAAAAACAAATAAAACCAAGTAAAAACAAACAAGGCAGTGGTAATCTCCAAGAAACAGTTTATGTTAGTGCTTTCGTTGAAAACAGTAATTCAACTTCTTCAGACAACAAGTACAAATGATTCATTCCTTATATATTGACTAAAAAGTGACATCACATATCAATTATTCAATTAACCATTAAAAAGACCTAATCACACTTCTTTAAAAATAAATAATAAAATCAAGCTTCGGTAATATAATGTAAATTAAATCTAAATTGCTACCTCCTAAATCAAATAACATATATCATGGAATGCGATAATAGTTCAGAATAAAAACTATATATCTCTCAAGTGCTTTTAGTTTCAAAATACATTTTGAAGAACACTGCTCATTATGTCCGGGGAAAACACACGCATTAAGTCTGAGTTGCCAGTATAACTCTCTTTCTTCCAAGTACAACTGCCATGGTCCACTCCTTTTGTCTTTCATCACTTGCTCGATGACCATATATACAGAACTGTGTCCCTCATTTTCCATGGCATGTCTAGCTAGAGCATTAGCAACATTTTCTTTACTCATACTGTATTGGTGCTCATAAATTCAAATAGCCAAATAGCTGTAATAAATCATAATGAAATGGAGAATCTCGCACCACCCCCACTGGAAACCTCCACTGGCGTAATTTTTGTGGATCTGGTGCCTCATTATACATTCTTCAAGATATAAAATCTCAAGCTGTAATATATGTATATATATATATATATATATATATATATATATATATATATATATATATATATATATATATATATATATGTATATATGCGTGTGTGTGTGTGTGTGTGTGTGTATGTTCATAATTGACAAGAGCTAACATTTACATAAATGAAAAAACAAATGCTTAATTGAGATTCTGCCAGCAATATTTTGCATTGGATTGTGCTGCAGTGGAGTAAGAGAATTTGCCTTCCCCCCATGTTGTATAATGTCAGATTGCAAAAAAAATGCTTTCTCTGTGATTGCTCTTATGAACATTTGTACTTTGCTGATATATATATATATATATATATATATATATATATATATATATGTGTGTGTGTGTGCATTTACACACACACACACACACACATATATATATATATATATATATATATATATATATATATATGGTTTCCCATCAGAATCCTGAAATATCACAATCCTGAATTTCAGAAAACTTCCTAATCTGGAAGCCCAATATCCTGAAATTTCAAAATCCTGAAAACTCAAAATCCTGAATCCCAAAAGACTGAAAACACAAAAGATACATATGCTGACTATACAGAACACAAACCAGATTACATTCTACCAAACATAGGCAGGGAGGCAATCCCTCTGCAACCCCCATGTGGGGGGCTGTGCCCCACACACACCCTGCTACTTAAATATAGCAACTACAAGATTGCACTTCACTACACTATCATGAGTTATGTTGTAGTATAGCAAGTTAAAAGGGAATGTTACTAAGGTTACAACTGGCAGTCATGAACACATGTGATGGTATGTTTGCCATTTATTTCTGTATAGTGCAATCTTGGAGTTTATATATTTAATTAGCAGGGGGTGTGGGGGGTGCAGCCCCCCACATGGGGTGGAGTACAGGGAGGCTTGCTCTCCTTCCCATACTTGGTGAAAAGTGCTATCCTTTGTCTTGTATGTGTTTCTCTGTGTTTTGGTATTAGAATATTGTCATTCTTTGTGTCCTGTATATTTTCAGTATTTTGTGATTCAGGATTTTGAGTTTTCAGTATTTTAAATTTTCTTGATTATGAAGTTCAGAATTGTGATATTTCAGGATTCTGAAGTGAAACCATATATATATATATATATATATATATATATATATATATATATATATATATATATATATATATATATATATATATATATATATATATATATATATATATATATATATATATATATACAGTATATGTATCTCAGAGTATAACCTCATATTGACCCCACTGTATATTGATCCACAAATGATCAACATCTGATGGTCAACCAAGAAAATCAACAATTCACAAATGATCAAAAAAAAAAAAAAAAAAACATTTATCTGCCAGAATAGAGCCCTCTGCACCCCCTTCTAATTATATATACTAACTCCAATATCACACAACATGAGAAAAGGGCAAGCTCCTTGATCCTCACTGTTTTGAAATCTAACAGTGAGAAGCCAATAATTTTTGATCATCTGATTTTTGATCAGCCATGCTGTATTTTTCAGTTATCGATGAATGTACTCGTAGACGACAAGTTCTTTGTGTGTGTGTGTGTGTGTGTGTGTGTGTGTGTGTGTGTGTGTGTGTGTGTGTGTATGTATGTATACATAAATCTAAACATCCAAATGTTGATATTACTAATGTTGGCACAAAATAGTAATAAAAAAGAATGATAGCAGGCTATGCATGCTCTGAGGCATGATGTCAGAGCACATAACTAAAAATTATGTTTTTGCAGGGAAGCAGGATCCCTGCACCCCCACACCCCCTTTTAATTATTTATTCCAACTCTGAGATTGCACACTACCAGGGAAAGGACATATTCCCCAGCCCTGATAATGCAGCACTCTCACATAAAAATTGATCATCTGATTTATCAACCACACTGTATAGACTAAACAGATGTTGACTATATGGACAGCTGACATATATGTAACCCAACACAAATATATTTGTAGCTTCAAATAAGCAAATTTACCACCTTTCCCAGAACAGAAGCAGAAAATGTGCTTTAAGAAACATAGAAGCTGTTTATTTGAAAATAAACATGTACTGTACATACCTTCTTACCACCTCTAAAATTATGCAGAATTCATCTACTGTTCCAGCCCAAAATAAAATTCTATACAACTATGTTCCCAAGTGGTCATTACAATCCAATGAATAAAAACTCGTCTGTCCAGAAACCTATCAAATCTGCTGCCATTGTCAGTAGTAATACCATGTTGCTAAGTCCTAGAACTCCTTAACTCTATCCATCAGGTCAATACCCATGCTTCAAAACCATTCTGAAAGACTTCCTAGCCAAAAGTGTCTCTCTTCTTGCTCAATACCCGGATAAACTATGTCTGTAAATGTGAACATATACCTTTTCATACCTTACAACTCCTTTCTCTCCCTTCTTTACTCATTTCCTTACTTCTATCAATTTGTCTCCCCTCTGGCTTTCTCTCTAAATATACCATAAGCCTGCTTTTCTCTCACAATTCAATTCCTGTTTGTATCATACTAATTTAAAATTCAGTCAAAGACGGTTACCATAGTATGACCAGTAAAATGAAAAAAAAAATAGTAAATTAAAAACTGAAATCCAAGAATTCACTCGAAAAATATGAAAAAAATAGAAACATTTATTATAGAAAAACAAGCACAAACTGATTAAGTGCTTTCATTCTTAATGAACACAGGACTTCATCAAAATGACTACCAACCCCTTCAAAGATTCATTTTATACCCAAATCACACTAATTAAAAAAAATCATTCAATTAATCAAATTAAAAATTGAACAGTGGGATTTAAAGTGCACGCAGCTTAAAAAAAGGACTTTCACTTGAATAGTGAATATAATAATAAAATAACTACATTATAACAAAACAAAACCTTAAAATCTTAAAGCTCTCATAATTAACACAGACTGTGGGGTATGATGTGGTTTGCAGTTTTAACTGCCATTTCAGTTCCTTATTTTCCAGCATAACCTTATCGTTCCCATCCCTTGGATTATGAAAAACACAATCAATGATGCCAAAAATAAACTTCGTAAATGCAGGGCACACCAAGAAGTGTTTAAACAAAGCATTACTTTCCTTTTGATTTTTAATATCATATACACGTTCATAAATGTGTCTATGTAAGCCCCTCTCTGTTTTGCCAATATAAAAACATGAACACCCCACACATATAGCCATATATATCAGCCATTTACTAGAGCAATTCCCTTTAATAAAAAACACCTTGGACCCTGCACTGTTATTTAAAATCACAATTTTCTTTTACATATATAGAGCATTGTTTACAGATACCACATTTAGTGGTATGCTGAACACCAATGAATCATTGTAGATTCACAGAATTACCTTTATCAAAAAAGTCTTTAAAATTCTTACCGGTCTTATAAGTGAACAGTAGCTTATTCCCCATCATTTGTAAAATATACGGATTGTTTTTGAAGATACTCCAGTTGTTTTTAAAGATTTTCCTAACCAAATCTAGTTGCTCACTATATTGGAGAACCATAGCTCACTCATAATTCTTTTATTATACACTGAATCTTGCCTTTCTACATTTGCTTCAAATCTTACCCCTAATAATGGTATGTATTTCTTCCCCCATTCAGACAGGACAAAATCTCTAATATTAATAACAAATGAAGGTGGGTACCTTCTGTCCAAAAACATTTGGACAACCTTATCTAGTTCACTTTCTAGGTCTATTCTCTGGGAAGTCATTCTAGCTATTCTTATAAATTGGCCTTTGATGAGGCTCTTCTTATGGCTTAAAGGTTGAAAACTAGTAAAATCCAAATATGAATTATTAAATGTAGTTTTTTTCTAGAAACTTTTGATTTACAACCAATAAAGTCATGTTCAATAAATGTATCCAAATAATTAATTCCCATTCTGTCAAAGTTGTATGTAAATTCCAAAAATTCTGAAGAATTTTTTAAATACTCCACAAAACTATGAATATTCCCATCTGGTCCCTTCCATAAAATAAAAATATCACCCAAAAACTGAATGTAGAGGGCTACATTTTGAAAAAATATATAGAACTAAACACCACTTGGTTTCCCCACTCTAATATCACCAAATTTGCATATATGGGGGCACAGGACATTCCCATAGCCACCCCTGTATTCTGTTTAAAAACATCCACTTCAAAAATAAATAAATAAATACATACAACTGTTGTCTAACACCAGAGCCATCATTTCCTCTAAAAGTCTTATTTTATCCTCTGAAAAATGGGTATACTTATATAAAATATCCAAAAAGAATTCTACCCTTTGTCCCTGGGTATAGACATAAAACGATCCTTAATATCAATAGTAAGGAAGATTAAATCTTTGGACCAAACATCTTGTTTTAATCTCCCTAAAAATCCCAGGAATCAACTAGGATATGGAAAACTTGCCTGTAAATTGGTTTGAGCTACCTATCAATCCATACCAATAACTGATACGTTTTGGAGCCATTAGTTGCCACTATGGGCCTTAAAGGGGTTCTCTAACATTCTTGTGAATTTTAGGAATTCCAAAAAAGTAAGGACCACTGGGTTCTCTACTTTCAAAGTTGAATACAAATCATTGGGTATTCTCTGTTCTACAAAGTATTTCTCTAAAAGGAATATATTCTTTGCTAAGCTATATTAATCTCATTTTTAGAAACTGAAGAATATGTATGTGAGTCATAAAGCAACTTAAACATAGCTCCTGAATAATCTAAGGAATTATATAAAACCATTCCCCCTCCATTACCGGACTTTATGATACGGACATTATTGTCATTTCTTAGCTTATACAACAGTTCCTTCTCCTTTGTAGTCAAATTGTTATGTTAGACTTTCCCTTTATTATTACTAAGTGAATAAAGATCTTCTGTAACTTGTTTTCAAAAACTTGTAAAATGGGATTAAGTTATAGATTAAAAGTATTTTTTTCATAAAATCACTTTCTTTCCTATGTTCTATCAGTCCTTTCTTTTCACTAGAATAAATAGATAAATTTAATTTCCTTAAAAACAATTTAAGTTCTATAAGGGTATTGACCACATCCAATTTTGTAGAGGGAACAAATTTAACACTTTTCTAAAATAAGGTAAATTATTCCTTTATTTGCTTCCCCATATAATTATAAATGTGATAACCTTTGTATAAAAAAATCTATACCATCTGATCTAACAGTGTCCGAATAAACATGTCATAATTCCATCACTTGGGGTAATATTGATATATCCCTCCCCACAATTTTGAAAAATTCTGATACCTGTGATTTTGATTCTATGATCTCCATTGGGGGAAAAAAAATGGGAATCACTCTTATCACCCTGATACTGTTTTTTTACCATGATTCCCCTCCATGGGTCTTTTAAAATTCACACCATTTTAATTACATATACCTCTTGTTTGGCATACTATTCCAAATCTCTTTCCAATTTCTTTTGCTTTCTTTTAAAACCACCAGTACATTTCTTTTCAACATTTAAAACTGACTTATTATAACAATGTTCTCACTAGTCAAATATTAAATCATTCCTAATCTTAGCATTAAGTTGTTCTACCTCATAAAAGAGACAATGTTAATTGTATTGTACTTAATACTCATATTAATGAGTTTGAACCCTTGTCTATCAGACATTTGCTCAAAATCATTAAACATATTATCATCATTGTTCAGACCAAATGGGAATTTCAACACCCTTAAGTCCTGTGGAACTATTTTCAACTCTAAACATTTTTTCAAGTATTCATTATCTATTTGTAACAATCTGATTTTAAAAATATTATTTTCCATAATATTTATGAATCCCTTTAAAGAACATTCCTTGGCAGTATCCCTTTGCTTATCATTGTAAGAATTAATATTATTGTTATTATTATAAACAGTATTAAAAACAAAATCCTTTTTAATTAGTTCTTCAAATGAAAAAGAATAAGCTCTGTCATAATCCATTCCTTTATTTAAGCCACTAATCACAGCTCCAGTACTGCTGGGTATACTAGATACTACAGCATAAGTTTTTTGGGTACAGTACCTTTTCTGGATGTTAAATATACATCCAATACACATTATAATAATTTACCTTTAATCTCTCTATAAATTGGTTAAATTTTCTCTAACTATTAAATCACTGTCAGATAACTTGTATCTGTTCTTAACCAATGTTTTTGTATTATGTCTAATTTGGTATAATTATTAAAACTGCAATTGTTTTTGTATTATTTTTAAAGACTATAACATTATTCTTAACATGTTTTGTAATACTTTGGAAATTTTCTCCCAGGTCTCCCTTGAAAATTGACTCTTCCCCAGTCGGACTACCCCAGTAATCAAATATGCCAGCAACATAAATGAGTTTCCTTCAGCAGAGTTTCAGCCAAAATATGTTAATGAATTCAGGTTTATTTGTGAAAGCAATCAAGCTTAGCAGCTCAAAGGTTTAATTCTCTGCTTTCACTTCAAGATGATTCATCTAAACTTGCAGTCTCAAGTATATGGAATATTTCCAGCTCACACTCATATCTCTTAACTCTTGAAATTTTTGATTCATATTTTTGGTCTGTTTCTCAGAAAAAATGTGCTTTTTGGAAAATCACTGAGGATTTAAGTCACTAAATAATGACATACATAATGACATAATATAATAACAGCTATGAATGAAAAATTGTGCTGTGATGTGATTTATATAGATTTACCTTCAGCATTTGACAGGGTCATGCACAAAACACTGATCAAAAAATTAGTACAACTAGGAATTGATGTAATGTTGATAAGATGGATAGCTGCATGGCTTACGAATAGGACATGGCAAGTATCACACACCAACTGGACAGGTGAAATCCTTGGTTACAGTCAAGGTGCCCCACAGGGCTCTGTACTAGGCCCTTACTTGTTTAGATTGTATCTTTCAGACCTTATTTTTTCATCTGAGGTGTTCTACAGTCTATATGCTGATGACCTGAAATTGGGTAAACTGATTACAAGTGTTACAGATAAGGCATGTCTGCAAAATAATTTGACTAAATTGACCATTTGGGCACAGGAGAATAATATGTTGATAAACACATCAAAAACTAAGCATATGAGATTTGGGAGACATAAACTGAAAGGTGAATATTTAATACAGCACACAGTGATTGAAACTGTAGACTCATGTAAGGACCTTGGTATATGAGTAGATTCAACTATGAGTTTTTCTAATCATATCAACCAATTGGCTAATGATAGTTATATAACTATAGGTTGTATAAAAAGATTTATAAACTCTAGGAAATCAAACATAATGAAGTCATTGTTTGTTAGTTACATTAGACCCAAACTTGAGTATGGAATAACAATATGGAAACCCTATAGGAAAACAAGCATGAATAAAATGGAAAGAGTACAGCGGAAATATACTAAGGGCATCCAGGGATGTGAAAATCTAAGTTATTATGAAAGACTAAATTATCTGAACTTGTACAGTGTCTCTTACAGATATTTAAGAGATCTTATTCAGGTATATAGGGCATTTAGAGACAACTACCTCTGGGAATGTTTGGGGTTATCAAAAAGTACTAGAGAATTGTCAGATAAACTGTGTAGAAGATTCTATAGGAATGAGAAGTGTACTAATTGGTTCTCTGACAGAGTAGCTGATGCTTGGAACAGACTACCAAATTACATTAAAGCAAGTACTAGTTTAGATATTTTTAAGAACAGCCTGGACATTTATTATGGGAACAAGTGTTTTGGCATATTGGCAAGCTAGAAGGGCTTTAATGCCCGTACTTGAAACATTTGTATGTTTGTATGTATGTATGTATACATTTGAGTTTCAGGATTCATATCCCTCAAATGCAACACCTGTTATTCTAGCAACATTTTAAGTTTTGGCTAGCAGTATTTACATTTTGTCCTTAGTTTTAAGCCTTAGTGTCTTCATTATTTTTGACTTTGTTCTGATTTCATGTACTTAGGTTAGATTGAGGTTATTACACTTTATTGCCCTAAAAAAAATACTTAAAAACAGTAACTTGGCTAAAGTTCAAAGTCTTCTTTTATAGCAAAAAGGATGTTTTGGCATTCAGATTTTGTAGCTCTTAAGTCACAACATACTTCACAAGTCAACCAAGGAATCAGTCTAAATTAATGCACATTTCACTTCTTCACTCTCCCAGTTTCAGGTTGCAGTTTTCCTAGCCAAAGAGTAGGTAAATCCAGAGTTTCGTTCACTCTTTCTCTTCTTCAGGACTTCTACTAACTTTTACCACGTCTTGTTAATGCCATCTACTTCTTCAAGTATACTCTTTGCTGATTTCACTGCAAAGTAGTAACTAACTGCCATTGTTCCTCTACTGTAAGTTTTTTATGTTGGTTCATGTACAGGATCTACACTCTTTTGGAGTTTGTTAAATCTTTCTTGTTCTCTAAACATAAATGATCACTACAATATCATCCATTGGTTGCCTAAATTATGTCACTGTACCATAATCCCACAAGTGTAGACCTAGATTGCTGAGCTACTACTGCAGGCAGTCCATATACTTAAGACCATTAGTCTATACTAGAATGGGGAAGGCCTTGACAATCCACAATAGTTTTTGACCTTTTACTGTAGGGAGTGTTCCTGCATCTCTCCAAGGGAAATTTTAACTCATCACGCATTAACTGTTCACTTTAGACCTACAGTTAAATTCCTGTATCATCTGAGACTACTCCTTAGGCCATTTGGATCAAATTATTGACTTTTTATTATAAAAGCCACCAGGATGGCTATTCTTATATTCTTCATAATACTCATTCTGCATTAATGAGTTGCCACTTTGACAATTTCTCAGTGAAACCTCTTCCAAATCCAGTGTGAAACTGGAAATAGCATTCATATTTTCTAGCTCACCATTTTCCATGGAACTCTGTCCACATGGCATCATTCTTCCACACTTAAGGTACATCCTCTTGGTATTAGGAATGTATGTTTTGTCTTCTGCTCAGACTCCTCTGGATGTTTTACCTTAACTCCTTTATCTCTTGGTTCCTGTTTGCAAACTTTCATCAAATGGCAAACCTTTCTTCCCACTTTTTCTGTTCCTTTTATTTTATATTCTCCCTCAGTCCATGAAGTTTTTGAGAATACAATAACTTTAGTTCTTTACCTTTAACTTGGGCTTCTAGTTATGGAAATTTTGGATGTATAACCCTCCTTTGTGTGTCAGCATTTTCAACTGCTAGAACATTTCTTTAATGATAAACTACAGAGACATTAAGAATGTTTTTAAGTCAACGAGTTCTTGCTTAAGTATAATCCAGATATTGTCTTTTGATTTGATAACTTAATTATTCTGGACATTCCAATATACGCTGTAGTAGTGTATTTTCATCTGGATGCTTAGTAACACCTTCATGAAAAAGCAGCTGATGTCAGACATCTTCTTTGCTACCAGAGACATTGTCAGTCTGCAACATTTTTTACTTGATTAGCTTCAGATTTTTTGGGACTACTGTCTCCTTGAGCAAATTCTGAAAGACTGACTTTCTCAGTCATGATTAGTGTTTTCCAATTCAAGTCAATAGACTTTCAGAGTTACATATCTACAGGTTGTTCTTACCTCCATATCGTGAGAAAAGATGCTGTGATTAGCAAAAAAAAAAAACTTTAATAATAATGTATCACTTCTTCACAGCTACTTTAACAGCAAGCAAGGGATACTTACATGCTATCCGACTTTCTTAAATCAATCACAGACAGAAATTATCAATGCAGTCTTATGCAATAGGATTGCCATGAAATAACAATCTTATTATGCATTTTTGGTTTTGGATTTTCTTTTCTAAGATGTCATTTTATTATGCAGGATACAACAAGCACACAAGTGTCTGATTTTATGCAACGTAGTCTTATTAAGTAGATCATGTGTGATTTCATTAGTATGTTATGCAGCAGTGTGTGTGTGTGTGTGTGTGTGTGTGTGTGTGTGTGTGTGTGTGTGTGTGTGTGTGTGTGTGTGTGTGTGTGTGTGCACGCACATGTGTGCTTGTTTGTGATGAATTCCCCTGTCTGATTAAGGAGGCTTGACAAAGTCAAACCCTGTACCTGAGGTACAGGGGGAGTTGACTAAATCCTATGCAACAACTGCTAACCTGTTTATCTGCCCCCAGTTTTTTTAGAACAGCTATGCTTTTGTCTCATATTTATGCCTTATTTATGAGCACATCACTTAACCAGGCAGTGCTTTGGGGCAACTGTAAATTTGGGCTGTGTTCCTCAATGATCCCATGGACTGCAAGCCAGTTATGGTATAAAGGAAGGAAATTGATTGAAATAAATAGAAGCATCATCACATGACCACCACATTCTTCAGAAGTGATCTGTGGTTTCTTTACTCTGTTGAATATTGACATTGTTTTTCTTAGTAAGCTGTGAATACATTGGACAGTATGAAGATTTTGTTTACCTGTAAATACACTTTTAGTTTAGCTTGTTTTTTTGCAAGCACACAGTTGTGAAATGCATTAAATTTGGGCTGCAATATTAGTAAGGCTATAAGTTGTTAAAGAACTGCTTCCTGTAGTATATGGTTTGATTCTCTCACATTTCGTTTGTCTTCTTTGTGACTCTGGCCAAGTTAATACACCAGACAGTACTCCTGGGCTGCCTCTGAAAAGGGACACATGTTCAGTGGGCTGCCCCAGGCTGTTAGCAGATGCATTACTTTTTTGCCTTTTGCATCTGTGCACCAGTCTAATAGCCACTAATTAGTACTTCATAATATAGCATATAATATATACTATTTGAGTATCCCAGCATATGCCTTGTACTTTAATGGATTAACAGATGCATTTTACTAAACGAGTTTTGTTTTGTTTTGATTAGAAAATGCATGTCAGTGTTTTTGGAAAATTTCCAATAAATATTTAAAATGAACTCCAAATCTCTATGATAATTGTAAAAGTAAAGAAGAAAATGGCATGCAAAGAGTGGCAGGTTTGAACAGTGCTTACGATAACTGGACAGAGACAATCAAGTAATGAGATACTGGTATAGCCAGCAGGGGTCTGAATCATTACCTTACACAGGGTCCCACTTGTCCATGATGTGGCTCTGTTGACTCTGTAGGTGCATGCTACAACAGCCCAGCAGTAAGCCATTCAAGTAAGTCAGAACTATACTGAGTGATGTCACAGGACAGAGCTGTTTTTGATGACAGAGAAGACTCCTCTCTCTCAAAAAAAATCCAGTCATTTTTTTCTGATTTGGTATGATACATGGATTTTTAAACAAAAGCCACTACAGCATTTACATTGTCTTTTATTATTTTGCTTTATGTAGTCCACTAAAGAATGAATGAATTCATTAATAAGCATGGATTGTATAATATAGTCTAAACATGTTGCATTTTCCTTACACAAAGAGTTTTCAAGTTTCTTACCAGAAATGCAACTACTGATTTGCATTTTCAGAATTCTATTGAAATGGGTTAAGGTATAATACATTTGCTTTATTAAAGTAATTACCTTAACCACTTCCCAGTAAGCTGACATGCTGTTCCAATTTTTTTTTAGACTTGAATGTGGATTAACTCATTTTCATATTGCAGATTCTGGTACTTTGGTCACTGGTTTATAATTCACTATTTGGAAGTCTAGACAGATTTCCTCCTTTTTAATGTCTACTTTGGTCTGACCTTGACTTTGCTTTATGGAGCATTTACCAAATTTGTAGCAGACAATGCATTTACTTGATTTAAACATAGGTCAATTCACAAAGAAAAAAAATGAAATCTAGCTGATGTGAGTAGTATTTTCTCAATGTTGTAACATACCATGCTCTGCAACTCTGTTAATTATTCTTTCTGTAGAGAAAAGTAATAATCATTGAAGATTAGCACTTGGGCATACAGCCCACATCAGTTTCCAATAGCTCCATCTTCTTTGTGAGAAAGTGGCAGTTAACACTTCTCAGGATACCTTACAAAGTACGACTGCAGACTGGTAGACTTCAAGAATTGTGTATTTTCTGGGGACATAACAAAGATCTTTACAATAAACTGTCAGTTAGCTTTCCCAAACACAGAAATTTTACCAAATAAAATGCAAGAAGTTTATAAAAACACATTTTTATTGTTTTCTAGATAATTAGCAGTAGCAGGCATTGAAATTTGTCAGATTTTCCACTGTATGTAAATAAACAACTATATAGTTGTAGTTTCAAATAAGAACATTTGCCACCTTTTCAAGAATAGAGGAAAAAGACGTAATTTTGTAAAATGTATACATTTTATTCTAATCAATCAAATAGGGACATTGGGAAGAAAGAGAGAGAAATTGATCTGATATGGAGAAATATTTATGCAAAGGAGAAAGCCAAACTAATCAATAAAAAAAGCACCTCCAAAGATATTTAAAGAGAAATACAGGCAAAGGCACCCAGAATACAAAAATAAGATCACAAAGGAGGAACAAGGAATAGAAGATTAGTAAAATTTAAGTTAAACAAATAGAAGCTGAAGTTATGGAATACCAGAGAAATAAAGGATTAAGTGTAGAAAGTCTAACACAGGTTATATCACAGCATGATGGAACAATGAGTCTCCAAAGTAAGGAGAAACAGGTGGAGCAGAAGACATCTGAAAAAGAAATATAGACATGGGAAAGAAAAAGAAATTTAGTATGGTGCAATATTTATGGAAAGGAGAAAGCAAAACTAATCAATACAAAAAAAGCAGCACCAAATATATTTGAAGAGAATTACAGGTAAAGGACTCTAGATATGGAAAATTTTACAATACAAAAAATAAGAAAACAAATTGGAAAAGTAGAAAAGAGGATTACCGATGGTGAAGTTAAAGAAATGGAAACTTAAGTTATGAATTACCTGTGAGGTGAAGGATTTAGTGTATAAAATCCAACTCTGGTAACATCACAGCATGATGGAACAGTGAGTCCCCAGGTTAAGCAGAAACATGTGGAAAGAGAAGCATCTGATCAGTTGCCACATGAAGATACTCTGGAGCCTTCAGTAGGAAACCAGTAATAAAGTTCAGTTGTAGATATACAACAAGGGGGAACAGGAAACAGTGGCATCTTTAATGCAGCTAATGTTGTGGAATGATAGGCCCGTAAGTTTCCGTATAAAAAGCAAAGGATGACACAAGATGCAGATGAAGAGAATGTCACAGAAAGATGTTTTGGAACTTTTTGTAGAATGTCTGTAGGAAAATTTTATTTATTATTTATTTCATTTATTATATTTGACATTTGTTAACTGGGTTAGTCTGACGGGGTTGATACCCTTTTTCAGTGGAGACCCAAGGAGAACACCTCCAAGCATTACAGTATGAAATGGAAATTAACAATTAGAAATTAACAAATGGAATGCATACAATAGCAACAATGGTACAAAAATCATAAAACACCTTACAGTAAAGTAATGAACAGATTTACCTAATATTTTTTTAGGACAGGAATGTAAGCATATGTTAAATTTTAATACTCTAAAATTCTGAAATGTAAAGGTGAGGCAGCTAGATAAAAAAACATTGCATAGCACAGTAATAATATTAGCATGCAGATAGTTGTTAAGTAGGATAGTCAGTTAGTTGAGATTGGAGGAAGGAGGTAATATGGAGAAAGGCAGGACAAAATGTCAGGTAGAAAGTAGTAGAGAGAGCAGAAAAGGGGAATAAAGAATGTATCCACAGTTTAGAAGAAAAAGATCTACAGGAGGAGTTGCTTGATTTAATAGAGATGGATAGACATATTAAGCTCGATGAAAGAAAGAAATTACAGAAAGTCAGCACGAACTAAATTGTTAGAAGTCTGATGAAACAAATGAACCCAGTAATCAGAGGTATTAACAGAAATTCATGCAATATAACAGAAATAAATAGAATATATTACTGTACAGAAAAGCTAATAACAGATAAAATCTTACAAAAAATGCAGGGCAATAAGGAAAAGGGAGGAAAGAAATCAAATGCCATTATGCAAGTATTGAATACAGCAAACTATAAAGCAATTAAAACAAGATGTGTAGCTATTAGAAGAGTATAGAAGAGGGGAACAGATCAAAAATACTTAGAAAGATAGATGTCATAAAAGCAACTTGCAGTATTAGGACAGATCAGGATCTATTGTGCACTACTACAAATAATAAACTAAAAATTTTAGCACAGCTAGAAAAACCTGGGAGATATGCAGATAAATATAAAGGAATGTACAAAATTAGCAATTCATTGATGACCCAGTACAGCTTTATAGAGAACTGGGTAACAGAGCAAAAGGGATAGAAGCACCACCATTCTTCATTATGGTCCATTTTCAACCAATATAGAAAGTGCCACCAGATTCTTACAGCCCTGTGGTGCCGCGAGTTTCCCTTAGCTGAAACCTGCTGCCTGGAACTTTCCCCTTCCACTGTCTTTATTACAGTGCATTTTAATCCAGTATTGAAAGTGCCAACATATTCTTGCAACCCTGTGGTGCCGAGAGTTTCCGCTAGCTGAAATCTGCTACCTGGAACTCTCCCTTTCCACTGTCTTCATTACAGTGCATTTCAAACCAATATAGAACATACAGAGTATGTCACCGAACCATTTGTTCAAACACTAGTCCTATGCAGTACTTGTTTAGTGGTGAGCACACTACTTGGTCACCTTATGTATTATCTTTCCTTTCCCCCCTCCCCTCAACCCTTTACAGAACCACTTCCTCCCTCATAAGAAACCGACCTTTAATTTTCATTTGTTTTTGTTTGTTTTCTTGCACCAGGCTAATAGAAACTACACAAGAAACACACGGGGTGGGAAAAACTGGTGACTGTCTTATGGTACTCACCTGGGACTTGTAACTATAGCTGATTGTTTCTTTTTTTTTGTTTTCTGCATGGTCTACCTTATGGTGCATCCCACCCTATTTGCCCTTGCTGGGCTTAGGCTCACTCCACTCCCTTACCCTACCTCCATTCCTACCCACCCCCACTTTCTCCAAACCTATACTTAGGTGTCTCCTCCCCTAATTAACTGCACCCAATCCCCACCACTATTACCTATCACTCAAACAGATCCTAGCAACTCCTCCAGCATACTTCTTCCTTATGCCACTCCATATCTATTACTCAACCTCTACTCCACCTAGGAGCTAGTTGTACCTCTCTCTCCATAGTACCACGCTTACCACTTACAGTCACTCATTACTTCACCACAGCTTTATACTATTTCTTCTGCAGCTTCGTCTACTGTTTTATCCCATACCTCCACAAAGCCAACTATCATGCTATCCTCCCATATACTCATACTCACAATCCTACTTCTTATCTCACTCCTTATATCCCTAATACACTTCACTGCTCCAAACCCTATTTCCTCCTCTACTAACTTCCTCACCACCTCTTCTACCTCCACCTCCTTACCTCTTCCACCTAACTGCTATACAGACATCTCCCCAAGCCTACATCAACTGAACCTCCTTCTCTATCACAAAGTAAAGATTATCTCCTCAATATATAAAATGCAACTGAATCAACTAAACTTCTGCACTGCAATTTCTCAAATGAGTCATGCCAAAGTAACCACTAACTGAAAACTATCATGTCACACTTTTAAGCTCTCCACCATTTCCTTATGCAGTAACATACACACCGATCTTGGGCCCACTACTCCACCACACCCATTAACAGTAAATCCCAAAAGTTATTATATATAATACATTTGAATGTCCACAGTATCCACAACAAAATCTCAGAATTTCATGTTGGATCACTCACCAACAACTAGACATTATTGCAATCACTAACACCTGGCTAAAATACCATTTTAAAGACACTTAATTTCTCCCTCCAGGCTTTCAAACAATACGGTTAGACAGCCCCCCACCACAAAATAAAAAGGAGGCGATATTGCCCTCCTCTATTCCAACACCTACAATCTAGTTCCTTTTACTAATCCAATACCTCATTTCTCAAATGCATAAATACTCATAGTATTCATAAATATGAATAACAGCAAAAAACTTTGCATCATAGCTCTCTGCATACTCCCTGGGAACAACACACCCATATTGGAGGATATCCTAGCCTGGATTTCTTCCCATATTAAAAATGAGACTATCATACTAGGCAGCATAAATATCAATTGGCTAGAGGTTAATTACAACCTTCCATCCTCTAATACTAATCTTTTCAACTTCACCCAGCTCATTGACTTCCCCACCAGACCTAACAAAGACAATAACAATGGATCAATTTTAGACTGTATTCTGGTTACAAGCAGTTACAAAATATCCTCAGCAGGAACTCTCCCAAATACCATCAGTGGCCATCTCCCTGTCTTTATAAATCATGCTTCTCCCTCCACTCAACGCCAACATCAATATAGACAAACAAGAAATTTGACCTCTTTCAATCCCTAAACATTCAAAAATATTCTAAAAGAACAGACTGGAATTTACTAAAACCCTTCCCTCTCGGAGCTGTTGACCATTTCAACACTACATTCATGAATACACTAAATAGCCTTGTGTGTATAGAAGATCAAAAATAACCATGCCCCATGGCTATCCAAGCCTACTTGACTCTTATGCATGCCAAGGACAAAATATGGAAGTCATGACAAGCACACATAAATAGCTCAGATGTACTAAAATTCAAATAACTTCACAACCAAGTAAAAAAGTTAATCAACAAAGATAAAAAAAGAACACTGCCTAAATCTTCAGTCCAATCACAAACAAAACCCAAAGAAATTCTAGAATTCCATTGCCTCACTACTTAACTCAGGCAAGAAAAACAACCCCTGTCCTCAGCCTGACAAATCTCCTGTAGAAATAGCCTCCCTTTATAATACCTTCTTTATCAACTACATAGCCAACATTACAGCAAAACATTCTCCAACTAACCACCCCACATTCCACACATCCCACACATCCACATCTAGATCACCAACACACTCCCCCTCCCCAACCCACTCCCAACATACATAAAGTCCCAACAACCACCTCTTTTCCATCTTTACTCTAAGGCCAATCGCAATCTCAACTATAAAAAACTGCTACTAAAGCTAAATCCTTGCTCTAATGCTCCTGATGGTATACCTGCAGAATACCTAAAAACTGCTGCTGACAGTATCACGTACCCCATAAGCATACTTATCAATAGATCCATCTTTAAGTCCTATGTTCCCAAAACCTGGAAAAAAGGATTAATTCTTCTGCTACATAAAGGTGCCAATAATACTGACATTACTAACTTCCAGCCTATTGCAATCCTTTCTCCTATCTCCACATTCTTAGAGGAAATGTATCAATATCCAACTCATCTGCTATCTTCTTGACAATCAGATTCTTCCCCCCTTACAATATGGATTCAGACCTGGTCATAGTACTACAACAGCCCTTCTCTATTTTGTGGATACAGTCAACAGGGCCCACAATGGTGGCAAAAAGGTCTCCACCCTCTTTCTTGACCTATGCAAAACATTCAACACTGTTTCTCACCCTCTACTCATCTCCCAAATCTCTAAGATCAGTCTTTCCCTCCCCACTCTAAACTGGTTCTCTGGTTACTTAAAAGGAAGACAACATGCTGTCAGATGTCAAAACTCCATCTCTTCTTTCCTCAACTCCCCAGCTGGAGTTTCCCCAAGGTTCAGAATTTGGACCACTCCTATGTAGTATATTCGTAAACAATTTCCATGCATCTCTATCTCAAGGATCTGTTATTCAATATGCAGATGACTCTTCTATTGTCTGCTCAGCCAATTCCTTCTCTTATCTTCAACTAACTCAACAGGCCTTCTCCTCCACTGAATCCTCGATGCATAATAACCCCCTAGCCCTGAACCCAAATAAATCCAAGATCATACTATTCACCTCTAAAAAAACAACCCCCTTAAAGAAAGCTGAATTCACCATCTACTCTCAGAGTAAGTCCATAATCAAAGTTGTCAGCCACACAAAGCTTCTTTGAGTCACTATCGAACACATGAAATTCGACCTGCATATTCAATATAACATTCACAAAACATATCTGAAACTCAGAATCCTCTACAGTCATAATCACTTCCTAAACCCATTCACAAAAATGATCCTCAACTCAACTTACCTCCTGCCCTCCCTCGTCTATGGTGCCCCCGTACTTACCAATATCCAAAGCTCTACTAAATCCAAACTTGAGGCATGCTACAATAAAGTTACCAAATTTGCTACCAACTCTAAATACTCTACTCATCACTGTGCTGCTCTTAAGTCTCTCAAATGGCTAGAATTACCAAACTATCTCTCCTACTTTCAATTAACCACAGCTCACAAAATACTCTTTAGAGCCCTAGATTGTCCTGCCCTCAACATTCAACTACTACCACCCTAACAGGCCTCTTAGAACAGGAGATCAAAAGGTCTTGAAGGCTCACAAACCAAACTTCCCACTAGGCCAGCTTTTTTTATTCATGTCCAGTAGCAAAGAACTGGAATGCACTTCTTCTGTCCATTAGAATTACTGAAAATCCTACTTCTTTCAAGACTTCCCTTCATAACCACCTATCACTAAGCTGGAAGTGTACCTGCACCAACCCCTACTAGAAAATGAATGCCATAATGTTTTCTTATGTACAATATTTACTATCTTTACTCTTTTTCTATGTATAAAAATACTAAGTTATCTAGAAATCAGAGACTATATACTATGTAGTCTTTTACTGTCCATTCTTCTCATTGTATTTACTATCTCTATATACATAATTTTCTATGTAATTCAATTCTATGATGCAATTTTTGTAATTCAAATTGTTAATTATTTGTACTGTGGAGCTTTTGTCCCTGGGCTTCCGCTGAAAATAGGTTATGTATGGCTCAGTGGACTTTCCCAGTAAACAAATTGCAAATAAATAAATAAAGATCGTGTAGAACATAACAATGATACTGAATGGAGATAAGAAGTAAGAGAAACAGTAAGAGGTTCAAATGTACAATATATGAAATGGGATGGAGTAATAACCAAAGAAACTTAAACAAAATTAAGAAAATATCCTAAATAGAAAACCCCAGGTTCAGATACATTACCTAGCTTCCAGGTAAAAGTATTAACATCATCACATGAAGATTTAGCCCTGAGTAAGAACTGCTTATATGTTCATGCAAAACAGACACCAACCTGGTTAAGAACAGGAAAAAGTGTACTGTTCCTTAAGATCATACCTGCAAGCTATTCTAAAAAAATATAGACCAATAACTTCCCTTACGAAAATGTGTAAACTATATACTGGAATTAATGCTGACAGAGTTTGTAGTCATGTAGAAGAAAAGTCAATCATGGCAATAGAACAAAATGATAACAAAAGAAAGTCATATGTACCAAAGGATCATTTGTTGTTAAATAAAGTCATAATGGAGAATTGTAAAAAAAGGAAGAATTTAAGTAATGTATGGATAGATAACAAAAAAGCATTTGACAGCAGCTCACATGGATAAAGGGGTAGTTGCAAATGTGTAAGATACACCCTACATCGATCAATTATATTACAGTGACCATGAAACAGTGGCATACCACTTTGCAGCTAAGATATTATAAAAGATAAATTTTTATCCCGGGTATAAAAATTCAAAGTGGGATATTCCAGGGTGACTCTCTTGTCACTACTGTTATTTTGTCTTGTCCTTAACCCATTAAGCCAGCTACTTAACATATTAGGTCATGGTTACAATTTGGCTCCCAGACAACAACAAAGTATAACGGCTTCTCATCTCCTTTTTGTGGATGATTCAAAAATGTATAGTTCATCAGATGAGGAGCTGAAAGCACAACTGGAAGTGGGCAAAACTTTCTCAGATAATATAAAATATCATTTGGTTTTGATAAATGTGCAAATGCAACATTTAAAGCAGGAAAGCTGCAGCACCTTGAAAATAACAGTCTGGGACAGGGATGTGATAAAAAGGAACTTTAGCAGGCAGAAGTATATAAATATGTGGGAACTAATGAAAGATCAACAACAAAACATGAAAAAATGTTAGCAAAACTCAGTAAATAATACTTTAGAACACTAACATTAATACTGAAAGTAGCTCTGACATGTAGGAACAAAGTCCAAGCTATGAACAAATTTGCTCTTCCTGTTCAAACTTATAGTTTAGGATGATTGACTGGCCCCAAAAGGCTTCACGCTTATAAAATAATATATAAAAATCATTGTATAACTAAATTATATATTCCTTATTCTGAAGGAGGTATGGGCATCCTTAAAACTGATTACATATATAGATCTGCAATTATAGGACTGCATATATATCTACTGAACTCAACAGATACAAATATAGTGAAAATTTTGAAACATGAGGAGAACAAATCTAAGATGACTTCTCTGCTCAGTTTAGCAGAAGCAAATCAGTGTCAAGCAAGAATGGAAACCAAACCAGAAGTAGAAAAAAATCTGTCACAACTGAATGTGCCAAAAAACAAAAATAATATTAAAGAAAACTTCTAGAACAAACTCATGTCGATCAGGATCTGATGCAGGATGGTTAAGCAGAGGTGAATTTAAACCAAAAGATGAAAGATTAATCTTAGTGGCCCGGGATAGTGGACTGCATACATGGTGGGTTACAGAGTCCATTGAACATGTGGGAGAAGCAGACAAATGCAGGTTTTGTACAACAGAACTGGAACCAGTCACATATCTTGTTGCTGGGTGTGATACACTAATGGCAGATGGTCTGTTTACTGAAAGGCATAATAATGTGGCAAGACTGTTGCAATGGGGATTGTGCAAATATTGCAATATTGAAGTAAATGAGAAGCACTGGAAACATGTAACCACAAAGCATTATAAAGAATGATGAAGTTTATATCACATGGAATCACTTATTACCAACATTTCAAAAAATAGATGTGAGAACACTAGATATAGCAGTCCATGAAAAGAAGAGAAAAGCAGCATTAAACATTGAAATTGCTACACCCAATTACCACATCTTAAGTAGAGAGAAACAGAAATGAGGACAGTATGGAAGAAGGATACCCATATAGTTCCAATAGTTGTAGGAGCAATGACTCTCATAAAAAAGAATTTACAGTCTTATTTAGATATGCTACTGATACACGTAACTCCATACTAATTGCAGAAGAAGTCAATTCTGGGCACATTGTGGGTGCTGTGAAGAGCACTTTTGGCTAATATGAAAGAGTGAAACAATACTAATTTCATGAACTACTTTAAATTAGGAATGAGGTTCATTCCCATCATAGATTCATAGATTCACAGACTGTAACTAGGCTAATGACCCAGGGGGCCTTTCTAAGCCTATCCAAGTTTTCCCAAAAGAATAATGATTCCCGAATAGTACATCAAGAGCCAGCCATTTATAAGCTACCTGTGTCCATAAGGGACACTGGTGCCAGGCCCAGTGTAAAGTTCCTATTCCCCATCCACTGGTCTAGGTTGCGCTTAAACTGGGTAATAGAAAAGAATCAGCTTTACATGGATGGGAGGTCTGTTCCATGGGAGGGAGCAGTCTCTGGGACACATATTTGTCTCTCCAGCATGTTCTGTTTCAAGTACCAATACCCTGTATTTCTGATACTGTTTGACTTCCAAATATGTAGGAGATTCACCCCTCAGCAATCTATAGGAGACTGAGTAGAGGGAAAGTGCTTTAAGGTGATCTGCATAAGGCAGGTTTATTATGCTTTGTATTCTTTTTATAAGGAACCTCTGATGTCGCTCTAGCTGCTGTGTATGCCTGGCCAGGTACTTACCAAAGGGAGCATTGTACTCTATGATTGGTCTGATAAGGGCAGAGTACAGTGGGATAATGACCTCTTTGAACCTAGATGCTATGCCCTTATTTATAAGTTGTACAACATAAAAGGATTTCCTTACCACTGTGGCCATGTGGTGGTCGAAGGTAAAGCAACTGTCAATGTGTGTACCAAGATCCCAGACCACTGTGTCAACTCTTAGGGATGTATTATAAACATATTAATTGGGTTGCTGGGTTGGCTGACTTCCCAAAGGGTACAGTTATGCATTTCTCAGCACTGAGTTTAACACTAAGGCTTTAGCACCATTTGAAGAAATAATTGAAGAATGCTAGTGTCTGCAGAGGAGTTCATGTCAACCCCCAGCTTGCATTCATTTGTAGACTAAGTCAGCCATAAACCTTCAGCATTTGCTTCCATTTCAGAGAAATGGATGCCAAAAATGAGCAAGCCCAGTGCAAAGCCCCAGGAACTCCTCAAGTGTCTGGCCTGTTGGAGGAGATGACCAACCCTGTTTTGACCTCCTGGGTCCTATCAATGATCCAGTTTGATATCCAGCAGATGACAAAAGGGTTTCTAACTAAATTAGCGAGATTGTTTATACTACCTGAATGGGGTATTGTATCAGAAGCCTAGGCCAGGTCTGGGTAAGCTGTGTGCGCAGTCTTACCTTTGTGAAAAGAATCAAGTCCCATAGCATCAGTAAAAGAAACAGCTTGTTATCAGCTCAGAACCTTAGTTATGGGATCAGAAACCCTAAAAAACTTGGAAAAATTGATTCTCAAAGCCACATGCACCTTGATGTCCGGAGAATTGGGTTCATAGGTACAAGTCACATATGAGGGTAGCACATCTCAATGAGCTTCTGCATAGTGCCCCTATCCACACATTAACAGTGCACTATTTCAGTGTAATGGAAGGCATGGTAAGGCCATGGAATGGGATTTTCTATTTACAGTGTAAGGGTTAAAAGAACAGCATATATGTAAAATACTAGTTTTGCTCCATGTTAGTCATGGAGGTGCACTTACTGTCAGCAAGAAGAGCATCTTGCATATGCATATGTACTAATATGGCAACTACCCCTTACATGTTTTTTGGTCTCCCCCCCATAACTCCAGAATTTTACTGCAGTCAGCAGCTCTTGAAGTAGATTCTTCTTGCATGAAATACATACAGTACTGAACTTTGCTGCCTTATACCATCAGTTGCATATTACGGCATTTTTGCAGCATGTCACAGTCATGCTCGGCATGTATCTGAATCACCTCCACCCAACTCATGGCTGCCCTTCATGCATATTTGGCTACCATGGTGTGTAAAATGTTTCTGAATCCCAGGGTACAAGTCTTCCATACAATATATAACAATGAATAAACAGTAACATAGATGTTAATAAATGGCAGTGTTTCATTTTTAAGGAGAGGAAATATTGCCCCTCCTAAACTACTTTTACTTCTGTTTATTGCTATCCAGCAAAAAATGGCTGATGATGATGGAGCTTATAGTGGCAAATGGGGACAGCAGCCTCCTTTACAAAAGAAGACAAACATTAAAATTGATTTTTCATGTTAAAAATATTAACTGATTAAAGATTATCCAAACAGATTACCACAAAAGTAGAAAAACTGTGAAATACTCTATTATTATTTTTATATTTTTACATACTATTTCATAAGTTATTATTATTGGGAAGTAGTAAATATAAAGATCTTCTGGTATTATTGAAAATATTTTCATTTACTTAATGTAGTTTAATTTCAGGAGTGGGTGCAGGGACATTAGTTTTAACAAAAGTTAAATGGTACAGTTTCCCTGAAAAGTACAAATTATTTAACAAACATTTTGAATTATATTTGCTTTGTTTGTGTGTCATAAATCCAAATCATTTCCATTTGCCAACCAATACATAGTAATCACATTCTGCTAAATAAGCCTGAAAGTCCACAGACTGTTATGGAATGCCATAGCTTTTAGTTAATAATATGTTTGTGTACTGGATTACTGTAAGTGTTACAAGTTACCCACTAATGAAGCCATCTTCTTGTCTGTTTTGTCATTATGAACAAGGTACTAACTGCTATACTATATATTAAGCATAAATGGACAATGTGTGCAAAAAACATATAATTAAGAAAGCAATTGTAGAAAAATATGGCAGCTTATCATCTTGCCAAGTAAAAATAAACAAACAAAAGGCATATCTTGTAAACAAGAAGAAAAACAAAACTGAAGGATGTATTTAGAAATCAGTGGTCTATATCACAATTAATAAACTCTTCTAGATATTTCTCATTTAACAAGTCATAATGGAATAGGCCATGCAATGGAAATTATTTACAGTGTAAGGTATAAAAGTACAGGATACACCTAAAATACTAGTTTTGCACCACATTAGACACTACAACTGGAAACAACTGTCGTATATAAATGAATTTACTACTGTTATGTAATGATGTAAGACTTAAAATTATGGTTGCTTTTTTCATATTTAAGTTTGTTGTTGTATATTGCTGCAGCCAACACATCATATTTGAATTTAGAAGTATGCACTACTAGATATTTTTTATCTGTATCAGTAAATGGTTGTTCATTAATCAACAGAATGAAAGTCATTTGTTCCTGCAGGTGTTTTGCTTACAGTCTCCAAACAGGCAATATTTTGTAATTGTGGCTAAGTGCAGTTATTTGTGTAGTCTTGATGTTTCATAAAGCATAGATGCACAAAAAAATGAATAATAGAAAACTTGCCTGAACTGTCCTCTCAATCTGATCAAATGATCCCTCTTCAGAAAAGAAAATTCTGACATTATAGTCATGAATTAATTTTTCTTGTAACAGTACAAAATATAATAAAGCAGGTAAATGCTACTTGCTCTTATACAACCCCTGCAGATATCAGTTTATTTATTAATAAAATGCAAATGTTTTTGTTTGAAACTCAAATTGCATCATTTCAGTATGAATTAAACTTGAGATATATTAAAATATTTTAATTTATAATGGATATGCTTAGCAGTATACAATGTGTGCCGAAAAGCTGCAGGTCTACAAAGGAGCATAGACTCTAAAAACATGTAAGACCAACTTTTATTTTGGGTTAAGTCTAGTATGCATAATGCCTGAATATGAATCATGGAATGCCTGCATAATAGTGCTGTGAAACAAAATTCTCCAAAGCATGCTTTAATGAATGCATTTATCCAAACAAATGCAAGTATCCCATTTCCTTAAAAAGCAAGTTGACCATCTGAGAGACAAGATAACATGCAAATCTGGCCAGAATAGTAAGTTTTAATTTTTATAAGACATTCCAATGCCAGAGATGGTTACATTAATAAGGGTGTGTGGATGTGCAGCCCTCTCCCCAAGCAACACAGACAGGAAATAAGCTTGGCCATACAAAAAAAATCATAAAAGTATTTGATGTACCTTTTACTATTTTTAAGGGAATATAATGACAAAAGAAAGTAGAGATGATCGACTCCTAACTCACAGAGAGGGAAATTGGGAAATTAATAGGTATGAAAGGTGTAAAAAGGAGACAACTATATTTTGGATCACGTGACAACCCAGTGAAAGTAGAGCTAAATTTGGAAATTGAAAGCACATTTGAGGCAAACTAGTAACATGCCTATTACAAATGAAAATATTACTGCATAGAAAGGTGATAAGGCAGCTTGGGATTCATCTATAGTTGCTTGTGGTGATATTCCCTGAAATTCATTTACCCACAGAAAAAAATATCGAGTGACAGAACATTGATGGCTTTTCTTATAGGAAATCATTGCCTGTGCAGTTTCTAAGTGTATGCTAGCAATGATTCATTTGCTTTGGGCAGTTTTTTCCTTCTTCTACCTGGTGTGACTGTGGAGTTGGTATATATAAGTTTTAGGGGGTTTAGGGCTTGGTCCTCACATTGGGGATGCAGGGGGGTCCCCCCTGCAAATAATGCTTAAAGTAAAATTTTGCCATTTTGTGATTCAGTCATTATTTTTCACTATTTTGTGTTGTTGACTTTCTGGAAGTCAGTGATTCATAATAGAACTGAAAGATTTGTGTCACAGGCAATACAGAAAAGCCAGCAAAAGTGAAAACTTTTATATCTGTTTTGGTGAAATGTGATACAGGTGAAAATAATGTCAGAGGCAGGGACAACATGGAGATATTTGCAAGACTGATACAAAAGAGGGAAGAAAAATTTCTTGACCTATACGTGGAATGTATGCATAGAAAGCAAAAAACATAAGATAAATTGGTAGCTGCATTTATATTAAAATGGTAATTACAACAAACAACTTTTTTTGCAGATATATATAAAACATTCCTGGAAGGAGCTTTTGCTGGATACATGGAGAGGGCTGTATATTAACATGTTGGTACTCACAATGCCAAGTCCTCAAACACCATAAAAAGAACAAATATAGAGGAAAAGAGTGAGTTTTGAACATTACTCTACTCTTTAAACTTCCACAACTCTGAGATCACCATACCACAGGAAAACAAAATGCCAATCTCAGACTTAGTATATATAAGGGTACATTTTACATTTCTGTGATTCAGTACTTCAAGTCTTATTATTTTAAATAATAATAATGATGATGCCAATGTATTAACCAGAAAGCCTACTGGGCACACGATCCCTTTTCAGGTTCAACCTGGGAGAAATGTCAGGTTAACTGAGTTGCTCAACATCTCACAGTAGGCAAAGGAGGGGTGAGGTAATCAAACCCTATACCAAAGGGACTGCAGTTCATATCTTTAACCTTTGGCACCAACAGTCAGAGAATGTTCAGAGATATGGCAAATCATATAGCCTGTGGTTTTAAGGAGAAGAAAATTGAACAGGTAAGGGTGGGGTTCATGTGCAATCTTGGGTCACTAATACATATTTCTTATGATAATAAGGGAAGGTTTTAAAGAACTTCATAACGGTTTCTATGAAAGTAGGCCTGTGGGTTATGATGGTAATGATGACAACTTAAAATGCTTTTGCTTGCCAGAAGGAAAATTAGAAATGGATAAACCTGTTACATTGAGAGAAGTCAGGACACGCATTAGTAAACTTTTATCTGGAAATGCTGTGGTCCCAGATGGATTCCCAGATGAGTCTCATAAATGAATAGGAGATGGACTATTAGTGGTGCCTTTTGTAAGTGTTTTCATTATAACAGGTGAACAATTGCACATGGTACTCTCTATGGGTTTGGCGAAAGTGACAGTACTGATGAATGGCAAATCTGATCCCCTGGGAGGTGATCTTTATAGGTTGATATGTTTAATCAGTTTAGATGTCAAAATTATGGTGACAATGTTGGCTAATTGGTTAGATAAATATTTTCTAAGCCGATTGATAAAGGTCAAATAGGTTTCATCAAGGGGCTAATGCATGTGCTTACCAGTATACAATATATTCTACTACAGGTCTAAAAAGGAGCGCAGAATCTGAAAACACGTTGAGTCTAGTATGCATAATGTTTGAATATGAAATTATGGAATGAATGCATAACAGTTCTGTGAAATATTGTTTTCCAAATCACACTTTTATGAATGCATTTATCCAAACAAATATGAGTATCACAACTGCAGCAAGTGATGGGGCTTGGTATAATGGTTAAGGTGTATGACCCATAGACACAGGGTGCAGTGTCTGATTCTCAACTTGGGGAAGAAAATTGGCTAGGCTTGGAATGGCCTATTAAGAAACCTAGCCTAGTAAACATTACACAAATATTGAAGATATTAACAAAATCTTCGAACAAATATATTCACTGAACTATGGAGACCAAATATCAATAGTCACAAAAGAAGAAAGAACCCATTTCCTTCAAAGACTCAATTTCCCAAAATTAGATTTAAAACAACAGGAAAGGTTAATTGAACCTATCTCTACCAATGAAATAACCGCAACAATTCAACAAATGAAATCACATAAAGCTCCAGGCCCAGACGGCCTCACAGCTGAATTTTATAAAACCTTCTCCCCTATCTTAACTCAACTTCTATCCCATATACTGAACTATATAATAAACAATAAAATCAATGACCTGCACTTTAATGCATCTAAAACTATTTTTATACCCAAAAAACAAGCTGACCCAAGAAACCCAGATAGTTATAGACCTATTTCACTATTAAACATTGACACTAAAATACTAACATCCATACTTGCAAACAGATTAAAAAACTTATTAGATAAAATAATTTCCCCCAAACAATCTGGTTTCACTACACTCAGACAAATGAGTGATAACACACTAACTCTTAATACTTTAATCTCCCATGCCAAACACTCTAACCTAAATGTATGCACTCTAATTATCGATGCCCCTAAAGCCTTTGATAGAGTAAATAGAGAATTTTTGTTTCAAACATTGCCTTACTTCAATATTCTGCAAAAATTCATCCAGATCCTGCAAATTCTATAAAATAACCTCTATACATCTCTATACATTAACAAAACTTGGTCAAAGAGAATTGCAATTAAAAATGGAACTCGGCAAGGATGCCCTCTATCTCCTATACTCTTTAATTTATATATTGAATCACTCTTCTTAAATATCAAACAAAATCTTTACCATAACCCCCCCACTAATATATAACACCAAAATCTTCCTCTCAGCCTTTGCAGATGATTTAAACATCTATTGTACTACACCAATCTCAGATGTAGACAAAATATTATCTGCTATAGAACACTTCACAATAATATCAAATTACAAATAAATCTTAAGAAAACTAGCATATTTCCTTTAAAAAAACCCTAAACCATTCTCGCTTTTACCCCTAATAGGAAAAATAAAAACAAAGGAGGTAATCAACTACTTAGGTATTACTTTTTCAACAAACAATGAAGATTTCTACTCAAATAATATAACCCAAAAATGGCAGAATATAATTTTAGACCTTAACAGATGGAAAAATCTAAAACTACATTTCCTGGCTAAAGTCTCAATAATTAAAATGAATGTATTACCCAGAGTACTCTATATAATCATGAATACTCAATTAAACATACCAAATAAATTTTTTAGACAAATTCACACTTTGCTCGCAAAATTTATATGGGATCCTAAAAACACCAGAATCTCATATACTAAACTTTCCATCCCAAAAACTAAAGGTGGCTTAGACCTTCCCAACTTCGGGATTCATTACCTAATCACGAATGCCAATAGAATTCTGCGTATAATGGAACACAACCCAAAAAACAAAGATTGGTCCCCGATGTGGGTAATAATATACCAAAAACATATCAAAAACTTAGATATTAACCCCAAAGCCCTACCCTTTCTAAATATCACCTTAATGAAATCGTGCAGTATACTAGAACCCCTTAAACATTCTATCTTACTAACCAAAAACTCTTTAAACATTTAAATTTGACACAAGCTATGATGATGTTACAACCTTTGCACAAAAATCCCAACCTTAAAATAAACAATCAGACCCTAAACCTGAATCCCTTTCCTAGATTAATTAATATAACCATCCAAGATTTATACCCACTTTTAAATGGTTCTATACAAGAAATGAGGAATCAACTGAACCTTCCCAAATCCTATCAAGTAATTCTAAGGCAAATTAAAGAACTACTTTCCAGCTATCTACAAAACTGCAGCATAACCAACAATGATTTATTAACTTGTAATTTCCTATGGAAGATCATCCTCTCAAATAAAAAATATATCACTAATTCATATAAATTAATCAAAGTCATTAAATTCCAAAAATACATACTTGTTTCGGACTTTTGAAAAAAGAATAATCCATCCATCGATAACTTTCAACTAATTCAAGCAATTAACTTAACAAATAAATCCATACCCCTTAAAAACTGGCATTCACCCAACTCATGATTTATATCAATGCATATTTCACTCCTGCTATTTTCTATAAATTTAACTCTAGGAAATCCCCTCTTTGTCCACACTGTAAAACTCTTTCGGCTGATATACTCCATCTATTCTGGAGCTGTAAGTGTGTATTTAAACTTTGGAACTCCCTTAAATTTCAATTACAAAAAATGGACTATCAATCATCCACACTCACCTGGCAATTTACTCTCTTACATATCATACCAAATAATATCTCTAAAACTCAAGCGATCGATTTTGTGTAACTGCAATTCTTTACCCAATGTACATTATCATTGTTTTACTGTTTTATTTTGTCTGTAGTCTTATGACTTGAAAAACTAAGTAAAGAATTTTGAAAAAAAAAGAGAACTCTAGCCTAGTAATTAGCTATGAACCTAGACTAGGAGCCTATGGGTTATCATAGGAGGTTATTATGCTATTGACCTGGAGGTCATTTTAAGTCTAGTTGTGTCATCCCAATGCAATACCATAGATAATCTAGTCAATACCTAGGACTGTATTTATTAATGACTACCCTATGTCCATGAGGGTTGTGGGTGCTATCCCCAATAAGAAATTAGGGTGCCTCATCCATTCATCCAGGTTCCTTTGAACAGTGTCATAGAGGTTCTCAGCTTCACATAAATTGGCAGCCTATTCCTAAGATGTGGCAGTTGCTGTGAGACAAATCTCTCCCTCTAGCATGTCCTATTCAAGTCTCAGGCCATATTTAGGTCCCTGGAATTGGTAACTCTAGTCACATATGATTTACAGATGTGTAGCAAATTCATTAGGTTTGGGTTGGAGATTGCTCTATGATCCAGGCATAAGTTTCCCTTGAGAAGTCTATACAAAACTGAATACAATGACAGGGACTTTAGTCAGTCTGTGTAAGGCATATGCTGGAGTCCCTTGATCTTCTTAGTTAGAAATCTCTGAGTTCTCTCCAATTGCTTCAGGTGCTTTGTACAGTACATGCTGAAAGGGGTGTTATACTCAATTATAGGCTTAATCAGTGACAAATATAGAGGGGTTATAACCTCCTTTGCTCTAGAGGTGATGCCTTTGCTAATCAAGTGTGTTACGTAAAAAGCCTTCCTTACTACAGTAGACACATAGTGGTCAAGTTAAGGTTGCGGTCTACTTGTGATCCCAGATTTCTTACCACTTTATGTTGTTGTTACTTTGATAGTGTAAAGAGACATTGCTTTAACTGAAGGGAATGATGATGCATTTCTTTGCATTCAGCTTGAGACAGTGACTAAGACACCAGTTATTGGTCAGCATAAGACCCTCCTGAAGTATACTGACATCATTTGGGGATTCAATAATTGCACACAGTTTGTAGTCATCTGCAAGCCTGGTCAGCAACAGCCCATTAGTATTGGCCTGAACGTCTGAGAAGTATATACCAAACAATAGGAAGCCCAGCACTGACCCTTCTGGCACCCTGCTGGTGACTGATCTGCTGGTTGATGTGGAGTCACCTGCTCTGATAGTGTGTGACTGGGTTTTGAGCCAGTTGGCAACCCATCTTACAACATAGGGGTTTACATTCAGTTTGCTAAGTTTATCGGTAATGCCTGAGTGTGGGATAGTGTCAAAGGCTTTTGCAAAATTGAGGTATGCTGTGTGCACAGATTTGCCCTCATCAGTGTCCCTGGTCACATTTTCTAGGAAATCCACCAGGTTTAACAGGCAAGATCTGCCCTTAATTAAGCCAAATTGTGTCAGATCCAGGGTTTGGCAATCACATATGTCTTTATTTATGAGGCTCATGATGGCATGTTTCTTGGCTTATAGATGAGGCTGGTCAGACTAATGGGTCTATAATTCTCTGGGTCTGTTGCTAAGCCACCTTTGTGGAGGGGAATAACTGATGCTGTTCTCCATTCTGCAGGAACAAAGCCAGTGGTAAGCCTGTGATTTTATAGTGTACATAATGGTGATGCTAGTCCATGTTTTAGTTTGTTTGGAAGACAGCCTGTGATGCCATTTGGTCCCATAGAGACTATGTTTTTTGCTTTAGACAAAGCTTTAATGACCTGCACTTTGGATATGTGGGGGAGGGGGTGGTAACAAGGTTTGTGATAACTTTGGAGGGAATAAGGGAGTGAAATTTTCACCAAATCTGTCCACTAACAGTTTTGCTATCTCTGTGGGATCAGTGTGTGTGATACCTGACTACAGATTATTAGCTAGGCATAAAATTGCCTTTCATGGCAGTTAGCCTAGTATTTACCTATGAATAATTTCCTAAAAAGCTAGCTGGTCATCTGAGATAAGATAATATATAAATATGGCCAAAATAGCAAGTTTTTATTTTTTTGCAAGACATTCCAATGACAGAACCGGTTGCATTAATAAGGTTGTGGGGTGTGCAGCCCCCAAACCACTCATCAACATAGACAGGAAATAAATTTAGCCTATGCAAAAACATAATTATTTGATTTTTCTTTGCTGAAAAGTGATGTAGAAACAAATTCAGCTGTACCTCTTATCCAAACTAAAGGGTCAGGAAATATACAACTGTGCCAGACTCATAAGGCACACAAAAGCTAAATGTTCAGTTGGTCTGGTAATATGTTTACAGTATTCTTATAAATTATGTATTAAATGAGATTAAAACTACTTTTTTATAGATGGATGAACAACATACAGATCTCTTTTTGTAAACCAAATAAATTATTTAAAATGATCAGCATTCTATATCCATAAGCTGATTTTCTAAGTTATATTAATCAATGTTAAATCTATATTCTAGATGCTGCTACTTTTAAGGGAATATAATGAAAGAAGAAAGTATAATTGATATATTTACTCACAGAAAGGGGAATTAATAAGTAAGAAAGATGGAAAAGTAGACAAATATATTTCGGATCATGTGATAACCCAGTGAAAATAGAACGATATATGGAAACTGAAAGCACATTTGAAGCAGACTGGTAGTGTGGTCATTACAAATGAAAAACACTAATACATAGAAAGATAATAAGGGAGATCGGGGCTCTCTTAAAAAAGTATACCAAGCCATGTGATGCTGGTGAAATAATATTTGGTAAAAAAAAGAAACGTGATTAATTTAGTGGAGCACTTCAGCACAATAGGCGATTCCCACATGTGTACTTGGTACTGTATCCTCCTTTTACTAGGATTATTATATCCTGATAATTGAGTGGGAATTAGCATAAAGGTAAAATGAGAAGCAAGATAGGCCAAGAAAGGGAGGATGATCTTAGTTTTTCTACTTTATGGATGACTGCGGACTCCCTTCAATGAAAGTTGACCAAGTAATCCCAAGAGTACTTTCTGAATTTACTGAGTTTGTCGTGAATCAGGCCTAATTTTGTAATGAGGAGAAGGCTGCTCCAGATGGCACTAGGGAGGGAAGAGGCAGAGGTCTTTGTATCTTGAGCTGATGGTGGAAAGTATTCTAGAGAGTCCAATAAATGAAAGTGTGTTTAGGTTGTACAATAGGATAAGAAGGCAACTAAATGAAGAAATAACATAGGTTGCTACAATTTCAGGCTGCATTAATTAATTGAACAGAATGATCACTGACTTAATCTTGCACCTAATCCACAACATTCCCATATTGTGTGACGACTCAGGTTTAGTGAAGAACCATACTCTATTTGATTATTGTGGTAGAGAGAATCTGGAGTAACGATTAACCAGAAATAGGCAGCATATGTCAATTATATGTCAAGCATGGGACCTTCCTTAAAAAGCCTTCACTTGTTATTGCATTTAGGACTGTACAGTAAGTGAAGTCCAATAATGAGGAATATGGTGAATTAAAGGCTATTAGTATTCCAATGGAAGATTTGCTGATCCTGTGGGAAGACTGTCTTGAAGAGTTGGAGAATGGTTAAAAGAGGTTGGAAGATATTTCATTTGAGATGGAGGTACTTCACCAACTTGAAAAAAAAACACAGAAAAGGAAAATTAACCATAAGTAAGAGCGACAGTCCAGTATGGTGCAGAATTTGTATTATGTTATTTATTTACTTACCTATCTGTTTATCTATATAGCTTTGTTTACTAAGAAAGTCCACCGAGATTGATCCAATTTTCAGGTGAGGCCCAGGGTGAAAAACTCCACAGCTATTACAGATATAAGTGCAGATAACATTGCAAAGTACATACATAAAGTAACATAGTTGGAGTTTTTCATTGCTCAAGGAGGAAAAAGCTGTACAGTTTTTACAGTTGCAAAATGCACAAGATATTCACTTTGCATACATATATTAAAACATTGTGGCATTTTCCATTGTGAATCAGCTATGTATTCTTTTAAACTGTAAAGTTTAGGACCTACAGTTAAAACAGGTTCATAGATTAGTACTAGGCTTACTGCCCTTATGGTCCATTTTAAGCTTAGCCAATTACCTCATGTTTGAATCAAACCCAACTTACAGCTGTAAGGTAACCACCTTAACCATCATGCCAACCTCCCATCCTTGATGTTGTAGTATGTACCAAAATATAATACATACAGTTACTGGAAAGAGATACATGTTTAGAGATATGCTGGAAATATGTTCAGATGTTATGTAATTTAACTACTGTAAAAACTGAGTTTTCAGGAGTAAAGTAAGTAGGTGAGAGTTTTTAGAAGAGATAATAGTTTTGGATGTTAGTATGTTTGTTTTATAAAGAATATTAGTATGCAGTGGAACATCTGACAGACGTACAGTGATAGATATCTTAGGTAAGATAGGGTTGGGGAAATGGATGGATATATGAGTTAGAAGGAGGCTAACTATAAATGAGAGGGAAAAGCATTCATGAGTAGTATTTATATACCATTCAGGAGTTGCTCATGAGCACAACCAGTTCTCTGATAAGTGTTTTTTTCAGTGGTTGTGTAAATAAATTATTTTGTCTATTTGTATATGTTCTAAGGGGATGGATTTCCAGATTTTTGTAACATAAAAATAGTAAAATGAGTCACCAGAAGAATTATTTGATTTTGTGAAAGACAGTAATATTTTGTTGCAAGATCTGGGGGCTCTGGTTGTATGACAAGGTTGCATTGTATCTTATAGAGATGGACATTTTTCAGTGCAGTATATTAGTTTGTGGGCTATAATGAGTTGTGAGTAGTTAACATAGTGTGGAAGTTCAAGCCAGTTAAGACCTTTTACAGGTATGCAGTGATGAGTCGTTTTGTGGGTATTAGCAGCAAATTTGGCAATTCTTTTGTAGGTCATTTCTAGCTTGTTTTTTAGTATAAAGTTAAAATTACTAAGATAGGTTGTGCATAAAGAAGGGATGGGAGTGGTATGTTTTTGCTTGCAATGTTCTGGATTGGTCAGTAAGAAAATGTTCACCCTATAGAGGGAGTGTACTTTCCATGTGTTTTTTTTATGACTTGGAGCCCTCTCAACTGTCCAGATTTTCACAGAAAATCCAGATTTTTGCCTCATAACCCTAGTCTGTTCCTCATAAAATTTATGATTTTCTGGCAAATCACTGAGATGATATGAAGGCTGAAGTAATTAAATAATGACATACAGTTGAGTTTCAGACTGCAAATCCCACATAAAATGTATGTTAAGACAAACCCTGTTACTCTAGTAACTTTCTAAGTTAACAAGAGCAATATTTACAATCTGTCCTTATTTTTGTGCATTTGTCCCCCAATTTTGTCAGGCTTTGTCCAGATTTCTTGCACTAAAAGGTGAGACATATGCCTGGAAGAGGTTGTGATCATATTTTCATAGGTTCATATGTGTTTAATAGAATAATGACCACAAGGGCCTTTTTATGCCTAGCCATGCATCCTAAATCTCTGACAAGTTCTCATACCCTTGATAAGTGTAAGCAGGTGCTTGGGAGATGAAGCATTTACAAGCAGGGACCTAGGAAATGAACCATTTACAGGCTGCCTGTGTCCATTAGAGACATAGATGCCAAATCAGGGAGGATGTTCCCCATCCAATTGTCCAAGTAACCCTTGAATTGAGTTAAGTAGGAACTCTGCTTTGCATGGATGGGGAGCCTTTTCCACAGATGGGGTACTCTCTGGGATACATACCTGTCTCTCCAGCAGGTCCTATTTATATCACAGGCAAGGTTTAAGCCTTTAGAATGCATAACTCTGGTGCTGTTTGTCTTGCAGATATGTAGGAGGTGCATCAAAGTTGGTCTGGCAATGTCTTGTATGCCAGACATAGCTCTTCCCTCAGTAGCCTGTAGAAGATAGAATACAGAAACAGGCCCTGAGTTGGTCCAGATAGGACATGTTAGTTACACCTTGTATTCTCTTAATGATAACCTCAGTAGACACTCCAATTGTTGGATATGCCTAGTTATATACATATGAAAGGGGGCATTGTACTCAGTGATAGGTCTGATGAATGCTGAACATAGTGGAACAATGAATTCCTTGGACCTAGATGCCACACCTCCATTTATAGGTTGCACAACATACAATGATTTCCTCATTACTGCAGACATATGATGGTCAAAGGTTAGATTCCTGTCTATGAGTGTCCCGAAGTGCTTGACTACTGGGTCAGCTCTTAGGGGTGTTTTGTTAATATGATAGTTACCAGGAGTAGATGACTTCCTAAAAGATACTATTATGCATTTCTTGGCATCTAGTTTTAGTCCAGGGCTCTGATACCAGTTATTTACCTGTGCCAGCTTTTCCTGAAGAGCATTTGTGTTGGTGGGGGATTCAATGACAGTTACTAATTTGCAATCATCTGCAAATTTAGTCAGGCAGAGGTCATTGACCTTTGCCTTGACTTCAGAAAAGTAAATGCCAAAAAGAAGCAGTCCCAAGAACGATCCCAGAGGGACTTTGCTTGTGATTGGCCTCTTTCTAAAAGTGGACTCTCCAGTTCTAACTTCCTGGCTTCTGTCTGTGAGCCAGCTAGCTATACACTGGGTGTCTACCTAACCTCTTGAGTTTGTCAACAATGCTTGAGTGAGGTATAGTGTCAAATGAATTGGATAGGTCAATGTAGGCAGTATGAACCATTTTGCCCTCATCCATTGCTTTGTTGACCTTCTCAAAGAAGTTCACCAAGTTGAGTAGGCATGACCTGCCATTAATAAAACCAAATTGAGTTGGGTCCAGTGTCTGGAGGTTTCCTATGTCATTATTAATCATTTCCATGATAATTATTTTCATGCCTTTGCCTATGAGACTAGTGAGACTTACAGGTTTGTAGTTTCCAGGATTTGTAGATGGCCCACCTTTGTGCAAAGGTTTGACTGTTGTTGTTCTGCATTCATGAGGCATGAAGCATGTTTGTAGGCTACAGTTAAATAACAATTCCAGGGGGGCCGCTAGGTCATGTTTTATGCTGTTTAGAAGGCATCCTGGAATATTGTCTGGGCCCATTGATGCAGTGTTCTTGGCCTTAGAGAGAGCATTAAGGACCTATTCCCTATTGATAGCATGTGGAGTTATATTTGATGGTATTTCCTGAGGGAAGGCTGAGAGGGAGAGATGGGTAAAGTTGGATCTGAATTTGTTGGCCAGTATGTTTGCTATATCTTCTGGTTCAATATAGGTTGCCCCATTAACAATGAGCTCTGCACAAAGCTGTGTATTGCTTTTGAGGTTGCAGACATAGCTAAAGAATCCCTTGTGGTTGTCCTTGACCTAGGAGGCCAAATGTACCTCAAATTTGGCTTTAATAGACTTTATTTGTCCGCTGAGTTGTTTGTTTAGTTTGAAGAGAGTGTATTTATCCTGCTGGGAGCAGCACCTCCTAATTTTTGCCATTATTTTCATCCTTCTGTGAGATGGTTATTGATTAATATTCTGAAAAGTTTGGTTTGGGAAATGCATTCTGTTTTTATGTTATTAGATGACAGACTGTGGAATTAATATTTTTGTTCTAGGTAGTTTTTAGGAGTAAATAGCATTAGGTTTGTCCTTTTTGGGGTAATGAGTAGATCTGAGTTATCTAGCCATGATTCATTGGATAAGAAGGCTTACTCGGTGATGTATGAGTAGAATGGATGAGTGTAGCATCATCTGAATATTGTACTATGGTTGCTTGTTTGGAGGTGCAGTGTAAGTTAATAAAAATATTAAAGAGAAGGGGTAACTAGAATTGATCACTGTGGTTTTCCGATTGAGACTGGAAGAAAATTGGAGTAGTCCTGGTGTTATTCAACAGCTTGTTTCCTATCACATAGGTAACTATGAAATCAAGCTAGGGTTTGAACACTGAGACCCGGAGAAGCAAGTTAATGAAGTTTATATATAAACATAAACATATATGGATCCTTGGCAAAAGATCAAACATTCACAACAGCGAATATTGAAACACCAAACCCACATCACTGAAAACCAGGAAGTTTGAAAGCAATATCAGGTTCACAAAAGCTTCTTTTATTGTGGGGGGCAAACCTCCTTGCACCCCCACACATCCTGCTAATTTTATATGCAAACTCTGAAATTGGACTACTGTGTGGAAAGGGGAAAACCTCTAATTCCCACTGTACAGTGATAGCCCATAACGTTCGAGCTTCCAGGTGTTCTGGGATGTGGATTCAGTGTTTCAACATTTGCTGTTGTAAACACTTGACCTTCAGTTAGGGATTCACACACACACACACACACACACACATATATATATATATATATATATATATATATATATATATATATGTTCAGAGGTAGTCAATAGTCTATTAGCCCAAGAGCCAATTTAAGCCTAGCCAAGCATTCCTCAAATTTATCAAAATACTGCTGACATATGGCTATACTCAAAGGAATTTTACACAAGCTCGGTTTGCTGTAGATGAATAAGTTTCCTTGGAAAAAATGGATTAGTCTTAACAAAGGAAGAAGTAGCTTGATCTAAGAGGATCTTACAGGAAGGGAGCAATTATAGAAATGGAATATGAGAAAAATCAGTGGGCTTTTTTTCAAATAAATTCAACTGGTGTGAGAAAGCCGTATATACCTAAGGTAGAAGGCATTAATTTGGGACCGATATATGCAAATGTTGTATAACTGGCATTTCACCCCAATGAGGCTGTTTGAAGAAGGAATGGGAAGGTCTATGACATGACAGGGATCTAAGTAGTCAGATTTGAATGAAATGTATGTGTTTTGGACATGCAGAGGGATGGCAGACAGATGGGTGCAATATGTACCATATTTCTTTATAAATAAGACCTAACCAGTGCATAAGGCCTAGCATGGTTTTCCAGGGTGATCATGATATAATCCCTAAAAATAAGCCCCAGTTAAGGTCATCAACAACACATGATGGACATGTTGAATTATAAAATAATATTATTGACACTCGTCGACTGAGGTTATCGTACTCTGCTCACCATTTTTGGACCGTTCAGACACTCAACTTCTTCCCTTTGCAGAAAGTCATGAAATTCTTTCCCTGGGAGTCCTCCATGAATCTTACTGTAACCTAGTCATCACTCACACTTGGTGGTTGATATCCTTGGCCCATAAACACTGGCAGGTGTACTTTGATTGGTCAAAGTACAGACAATGCATGTAAAGCACGCGCACTTGATAACGAACGTCTGTGGTTGTGTCTTCTTAACTGTCGCCATTTTGTGTTGCCACTCAAGTCTCGTAAGTCTTCAATTAACCCCCCCAAACAAGATGAGTGCAAAAAGAAAGTGCTATTCTGTCGAGTACAGGAAAGGAATTGTGGAGGACTCCCAGGGAAAGAATCTGATGTCTTTCTGCAAAGAGAAGAAGTTAGATCTGTGAATATTCCAAAAATGGCATGCAGCATACGATAACCTCAGTCAACAGGCCAATGAGGCAAAATGCTGAGAAGTGCAAGTGTGGATCAGGTTGGCAACCATTGTTTCCTGAGCTGGAAGACATCATCTGTGAATGGATTGCTAACAGGAGATCAAAGGGTTTGGTTGTGCGCAGGGCTGATATTCAAGAATTTGCCCTTGCAATGGCACCACAGTTAGATATATCCCCAGAAGAATTCAAAGCATCACAACATTGGCTGGATGGCTTCCTTCAGCGATATGAACTGTCTCTAAGAAGATCAACAATACTGTTCAAGCTGGAAGATACAGAAGTTTTTAAATGCTCACTTCCATTCAAGTCCTTTGTTGATGGCATCGACCTTTCTAAATACCATCTCTCTAACATGATTGCTATGGATGAAACTGCAGTGTTTATGGGCCAAGGATCTCAAGTAACAATTGATCAGAGGGGTGCTTCATCAATCTACATTCCCTCCACTGGTTATGAGAGTGCATGTGTTACCTGTATTTTGGCAATCTGTCTAGATGGAAAGAAAACCCCACCTCTAATCATTAGTAAGGGCAGGAAGATAAAATTGAACGTGTTTCAAGCATTTAAATTCTTGAAACCAAAAAAGCCTGGTGCACACAAAGAGTTATAAGGAAGTGGGTCAATGTAATGCTGTCACTTGTTTTGCAAGGTAGCGAAAGAGGTCTGCTAGTCTGGAATTCAGCCAGCACTCACCATGCTAAACACATGAAGAAATTCCTTGCACGGAGAAGAATAGATCAAAAATGATTCCCGCAGGAATGACTGCCTGTATCCAGACTCTTGATATTGCAATAAACAAGCCATTCAAAGACCATTTGTGCATGGAACTGAATGACTACATTGAAAATAGAATGGAGAGAAATCAGCATGAAAACTTTGTGAAGCTTAGCCTGCAAGAGGTTGTGACTTGGGTGAAAAATTAATGGGATAAAATCACTGAGAGCTGTGTTGCCAATGCACTATGAGCAGACTACTTGGACAAGCAGTGCTCATTTAAGGAGAGTTCTATTGCTAGGCATGACAGATTGGGGCCAATGGTTCTACAAGAAATGGAGTTGCAAGAAATTCAGGCCGGAATTCAGGGGTTGGAAACTTATGACAATGTTCCAGAAGAAGATGACATGACTGTACTTGAATAACTTTTCCATTATCAAGGCAACAGAATGGATTGCTTCTGCTTTCAGTTTTATTCCCCTGCTCCAATGCACATGTACTGAGATATTTCTGCACTTTCCGTTAAGCATGAAATATTGCACTGTGAAAGGCGAGGTGTAGATATTCTGAAGTTGAAATGTTTGCTGCACTGTTTAGGTAGAATTCTCACACAACTGTTAATGCATACTTAGAACTGTTGTCCAAAACAGAAAAGTACCAAATAAATGCCAATATGTGTACATGAATAAATGTCAGTTTTTGTACATGAATAAATGAATAAATGTAGATTTTTGTATGGGGGCGGGGTAAATAAGGCATCCCCTGATAATAAGCCTTAATGTGTATTTCGGCGAGGGAAAGAGTATAGGACCCAATCTTATTTTCGGGGAAATATGGTAAACATGTATAAAAGTATTTTTAATTAAGGTAAGTCACAGCCCATGTGCAAGTCTGCAGTTCTAGAAAATAATAAGGATCGGGTTAAAGTTGAGTTGCTGGTAAGGCTAGTTACTACCTATGTTCCAAAGTGAATACCAGTGAAAAAATGGAAAACATAAATGAGTGATCCAATTACTGGAGTTCATGGGATTATCTGAAATTCATTAGGAAACTAGAAAGATATAAGTGAAATTTGAGACCTAAATAGGATTTCTTTTGCATGACAAAAGATTATTAAAATTTTCAAAGCTGAATGGATAGGGTCTATATCACTTTATCGAAAACACAATCCATCAAATCCCTATTTATTAAACTCAAATCAAAAGATAAATTCAGCAAACAATCTCTTCAGTGAATTTTTTCACAGGGAAAAAAACTAGTTGACCATCATCAGCAATTTGCCCTTTTTCCCACTGTAGTGCTATCTCAGAGTTGGTATATTTATCTAGAGGTGTGTGGGAGGCACAGCCCCCCACATTAGGGGGTGTAGTGGGCAAAACCCCCAACTTTGCTGGGTTTTAAATTATGTGGTTCTTGGGATGAACACTAGTTTCTTTCCCAGGAAAAACATCACTGAAGAGATCATTCACTGAATTTAGCTTTCAATTTATTCAGTTTAACAAATAGGGAATAGAACCACAAGCAAATTTATTTATATCTCAATAAAATAGTAGTAAAATCACTAATATCAATTTTTGCATAAAAAAAAGCTTCTTCAGGCTTAAAATCTCAAATAAGAACCTTACATTTAAGTCCAAAATTTCATTTCAATCATTATCACATTTCTCTAATTTCATTGGTTAAATAATTGTTTTCAAATTCCATTGGTTAAAAAACAAAATGCATTCTCAAGATTAGTTAAACACAAGCTCAACAATAAATTTTTTTTATGAAATTCTGGATTACCAGTAAGAGCTATCATCAAACATCCAATAAGAGGAGGTATTTACATTTTATCATGTAGTTCTTTAAGAACTGATTTGATATTAATGGTTCCATTGAGCCTTGAACAATTGATAGGCATGGATTCTAAAGATCTAGTTAAGTTCAGTCTTTTCTGTAAGATTGACTAAGTCACCTCCCCTTAGTAGATTCAGAATAACTTATAAAATTAAAAACTTAAAACTGTGTGCACTATTTATCTCCATAATATGTTTATACAAAGCATTTGTGGATATTTTTCATAAGATATCCGATAAATTTTCCAAATGCTCTCTTTTTAGTTTCCTATTATCCTTACCTAAATAACAGAGCTGGACAGGCTGAGCATTTAGCCATATAGATCACATTCATACTATTGAAATCTCCTGATGCATTTAATTTAAGTTTTTTTAAGGAGACTGGGTATAATATGGCATCACCTGTTAAAATATGGGAGCAATACACATAGTTAAAGCATTTGCAAGTTCCCTTCTTTCTGGAAATTATTCTATTAGCTGATATGGGCTGTTCCTTATGACATAAACAGGTCTTTAAATCCTGTCCTTTTTTTAACCAAACTGAAGTTTATATATAGTGCCCCTATTAAATTCTGGCTATGGGTTACAACTTAGATAGAATAAATAAAATTAAGAATGCAGTATTATCTAAATGTAACTCACAATTCAAGTCTTTATTTTCTGCTCCATCGTCCATTTCTTTTTTGAATAAATGTAGTAGTGATGGCTTTAGATGCATGCTAACATATGATGAACATACTAGTAAGATACAAAATACTCTTAAGAAATACTGACCTATAATTCATCAAATTATTATATAGGCAAGGGTAATGGGAAACTAAATGATCACATTCTGAATCCACTAAGGGAAAGTGACATTCAATTTTATAGAAAGGGCTGAACTTAACTGGATATTAAGATTACATGCCCATCAATTACCAGGGCTCAATGGAACCATTAGTATCAAACCAAATGTTAAAGAACTACATGATAAAATTTAAATACCTCCTCTTATTGGATGTTTGCTGATAGGTTATATTGGTAGTCCAGAATTTCATAAGACCCAATTATTGTTGAGCTAGTGTTTAACCAATCTTGAGAATGTATTTTGTTTTTTAACCAATGGAATTTGATAATGATTATTTAACCAATGAAATTAGAGAATTGTGATAATGAATTACCTGAACCTTTATACTTAAATGTAAGGTTCTTACAGTGAGATTTTAAGCATGACGAAGCATTTTTATGAGAAAGGTGATACTGGCAATTTTACTACTATTTTATTTATATATATATATATATACATTTGCTAGTGGTTCTAGTGGACTTGTTTATTTTGCATTCTTCTTTTTGTGAGGACCACTAATTTATTGTAGTGCTGTGGATTCATTTTTCTTCTATATTATCTTTATGGATGAGATATAGCAGTTAGGCCTTTTCCTCTTGTTTTTGATTGTAATGTTTACTGAGTTTTTCAAAAATATTTTGATCCCCAGTCTCTGTCAACCATCAAACCTCCATAAAGGATGTGATCCATTCATTCTTTGCTGGATGAAAGTTGTTCCCAATCCATTCTTTCCTTTGAGGTAAGAGCCAGTTGTGAGATCATTATCCAGGTAATCATCAGAGATTATCTTTTGTTATGCCTTATCCACAGGTTCATACCTTAATCACTCCTGTACCATCCAAGGGTAGACATGAGATGGGTTTCACAGTGCTTTTGTCCCCCATCTACAACTCAAGTGAGTCTTTACACCATAAGAGTCAGCATGCCTGTATGACCCTAGTCTCCAAGTCTCCACTACTCCACTGCAGATTAGTGTCCAGGTAAGCACCCACCCCTGTTTCTCCCCAGCCCAGTATGGATGAGCCACCTCTAGTGCCTGAGCCAATAAATGAACTGTCTTTGCCTGGGTCAGTCAGGACTTCATCACTCTGCACCAAGCAGCCAAGATGTATTTTTTGGGGATTTTGTTAACTTGGAATATTTTTTATGCATAAGCTCTTCAAATACTCAGGAAATATGTGGTTGCTTTTTGATTACCTTGTTATTTTTTATTAAATGTCATATAAAGTATAGAAACATGAAAATATACGATACAGACAATATGATGATGCCCATAATATGCTTAATCATTCTCTAAAAAACAGCATCATGTCAGAGGTACTGTTTAGTACATATTGATAGCACACAAGAGCGTAGACAAGAATAGCATTACTCAATTACTGATCTAGTCCAAAATGACAGCTTCTCTACTTATTTTGCATTATAGATTGAGAAAGACAGAATTCAAAAACGTTATAATATTTTGTAGAAAGAGATTTAAACAGTAGTGGACATAGCATAATCAAAGACATATTTTTCATTGTTATTAAAAGGAAAGCATAACATTTGTTACATGTTTTGTTCTGCAGTTTTGTTTTTTTGTAAATTTGTTTGAAGCTATGCTTACCATTAACTAGCCTATCAATTTCTTATTAAATGGAAACCTGTAATTTCTTTTTAAATAAAATCCAAGATCTACTATAGTACTTTGAATGCCAGCTGCTCAAGTACAAATGCAAATAATCCATATAATTCTGATCAGCAGCAAATTTTTAAAACTTTTTTTCCCAAGGGGTGCAAGCCACTGCACCACTTGATGTAGGACCTCACCACCACACCAACCAATCTCAAAATTTACTGTTTCCAAGGTCATACTAACTCAGTGAAAGTATACTGAGAAATCAATAAGTTTTAAATTTCGAGATTCGTAACTGGTTGTCCCAGACTATCAAGACTAAAAGTGAAGAAAATGGATTTACATATACTAAATCCAAGATCTCTATGTCTTGGAGTATAAAGATTTATATATAATAAATCCAAGATCTTCTTATCTTGAAGTATTTAGACTTACATATACTAAATCCAAGATAGCTGTGTCTTGGAATATTTCAACTTAACTCGTAATAAGTCAAAGATCTCCATGTCTTGGAGTATTTGTACTTACATATATTGAATTGAAGAGCTCTGTGACTTGGAGTATTTGGACTTACATTTACTAAGTCCAAGAGTTTTGCTTCTATCAGTATTTGGAATTAAATATATTCTAAGTCCAAGATGTTTATATCTTGGAGTACGCCCTTTTCTCTAAGTTATGGTGATCTTGGAGTTAGTATATATAATTAGCAAGGATGCAATTGATGCCATTTCCTACACGTGGGATTACAGAGGTGCTTACCTCCCTTCAAAAAAATCTTTAAAGGACAATGCCAATTGCCAAGATATGTTGTTGTCTGTTGTTTGACATTTTTTCATAATTCTAGTATTCAAAGTTATGGATTTAGCATTGCAATAGGGAGGTCAGTCACTCACACTCAAGTAATCAGGTTACCACACAGCTATTAGCAATAGAACTGCAAGCAGCTGAAGCAATATGGCTATTTAAATGACAACAGGCACTTCATATACCTCAGATCACATGGATTCTTGAATTCCACTACTCTTTTCTTTCCATATCTCCCTAGAAGACAATCAGTTATATGCATAGTTGTAAGTGAATTCCTTCTAGGGAGTTTTGTGTGTATACAAATATATATATTTATTTAACATTTGTTAACTGAGAAAGTCGACTTGGAATAAAGTCAATTTTCAACAGAGGCCCAGAGAGAAATGCTCCAGGCACATGTCTTTATAATGTGGGAGGAAACCGGAGCACCTGCAGGAAACCCATACACACTCAGGGATGACATGCAGACACCACATAGAAAGAACCTCAGCCGAGAATCTAAGCGGAGAACCTCTTGCTGTGAGGCAACAATGCTACTGCTGCACCACTGCGCTGTCCCTATATATATTTATTTATATTTGTATTTATATTTATATCTATATCTACTTCTCTGTAGATCTACTTCTATACCTCGAACTTCATTTTCACAACACAAAAGCTTAAATACCCGAACAGCAAATTTTTCTCAAGGTAACACTTGCCCAACATGGCCTTTTCACTTCTGTAGTGCAATCCTGGAGTTGGTATATATAGTTAGGGGGGTGGGGGTGTAGCCCCCCCACCTAGGTTGGTTTTACTTACTTTGGCGTCTGTTTCATGTAAGTTTGGGCAAGTGTTTAGTTAAGCTGGAAAAAATTTGCCATTCAGGTATTTCAGCTTTTATGATTTCTGTCTCATGAAAAGGAAGTTTGGTTATATTAGGTTCAAAGTTTAGAAGTAGCTCTCTGTCTATATATGTGTATACATATAATATGTTACATCTAAGAAACTTTTCTTCTAACCACAAAACATCCAAAAATTTAATCTAAAACACATTTAGTTGAATCACATTACTTCTGAAACATCATACGTGGCAGGCAGCAAATACGACTACAAAACATCTGTCTGTTCATGTTTGTGTATGAGTGCATCATATGTGAATATACACGATACATCTACACACACACATATATACTGAGTGCCTACACTATAAGACATTTCTTATGTCATACAATTCAGAACCTTCATATAATCCAGTCATTGAGTTTCTATGTCTCTTTTTAATTTTAGAGTACGTTTTCCTCTGATTTTTGTACTTAACAGGGCTTTAGAACATTTTCTTAGGCTTTTGTGAACGGGAAAGTTTCATGAGATGTTTTGTAGTGTAGTCTGAAGTAAGTTTTATTTTATTTTTTGTTTTGAGCATGTTTTTATTTATTTTAGTAGCATAGTGATGGACATGTTTTGATACGAGTTCATAATATAATTTATTTTTTCAGCCATTTTAATTTTAGTTTAGATATTTAGACTTTAATTAAGTAAAAAGCAAGAAAATTTGTCAGAACATATTCATAGGTTAATATGTACTTGCTAGGCTATTTATTTATAAAGATCATTAGAAGCCTAGCCCTGGATTCTCATGATGTTTTTAGCCTTTGTAATTTAAGTATGAATAACATGGAGACAGGCAGAACATTTACATAGAAGCCCTATCCATAAGGGGCAAGGGTGCTAAAGTTGGGTGAATCTGTGGTTTTCCATCCAGTAGTTCATATTACATCTGAGCAGGGTAAGGGAAACTACTTTCCTTAATATTTACAGGAAGACAATTCCCAAAAAGTTGCACTCTCTGTGATACATATTTATCCCTCCAACATGTTCTATTTATGTAGAAAGATAGATTGAGCAGGTGTTTATATCACTAATTGTCTTGCAGATGTATGTAGAACAAGGAGAATAGGGTCTGATGAGGATCTGTACTTGAGGCAGAGATAACCTGTCAGTAGCCTGTATGATACTTCTGAGAGGGACAAAGCTTTGAGGGGGTCAGTGTAGATTCTATGATCAGACTGTTGATTTTTTTGGTGAGAAAGCGTTGTAGTCTTTCAAGCTGTGTTAAGTGTTTGGACAGGTGCACACTGAAGGAGGCATTATGCTCAGTGATTGACCTTATAAGTGTCAAATGCAGTGGAATGATCACATCTTTGGCTCTAGACCCTTGTAAACTTATTAATAAGATGCACAATATAAATGGACTTTCTTATGATAGTAGATACATGCTGATCAATGTACAGTTTGTTGTCCACATAGTTTTCTAGTCCCCTAACTACTGAATTGGGTTCCAGGGGTGTGCTGTTTATGTGATAGCTACAGGGGACATGGTGCTTGGAAAGAAAACTGTTATACATTTTGGAGGGGTAGCTGAAGTTCCTTAGGGAATGGTGCTTGGCCTGATGCATAGGAACTTCTTACTAGTAATGCAGGAGGTATGGACCAAAGGGGTTCATATTATAACACTGAATGCTGAAAACAGAGAACAGTGTTACATCGACACATATTCAGCGAACGCTGAAAATGTCGAAACCACAGAACAGCGATTTCTTTCCTAGGGAAAGAGATCGCTGTTCCACCCCCCCCCCAAAAAAAAAAAAACATTAAACACTTCCAAACACATACACACATACCCTAACCCTAATTATACCCTCCCAAAAAACAGTAAACAACTAAATACTCATAAGCACGTAACCCAACCAAACATCTAACAAAAAAAAAAAACAGTAAACTTTTAAAAACATATGCACTTACCTTAACCCGCACCAGAACTCTAAGGTCAGTAACTCTCACACATTTACACAAACAGTTCCAAACACAAACACACTTACCTTAACCCTAATCCTACCCCCCAAAACAAAAATAAATAGCTAAAATTACACACACGTAACTCAACCATACATCTAATGCAAAATAAAAAACAGTAAACACTTTCATACATATGCACTTACCTTAACCCATGCCCTAACCCTAAGGTCAGTAACTGTTGTACAATCACGCTTGGGAGCTATACCGAACAAGGGACCACACTACACTTAAGAACAGGCAAAGTAACGAAGCGATCACGTGATTTTTTTTCCCAGGGAAAGAATTCGCTGAACAGCCGCTTCGCTGTTTTGCCTGTTCGCCCTACATGTGTCGACGAAAACGCATTCAACAAAATGCATTTTCGTCGTTCTAATATGAACCTGACCAAAGGGACATAGATGAGATTATTTACTTTGCTGTAATGTGATTAGGGAGTTTGTCAGTGGTACATTGGACATGATGGAGCTCCAGGTTGTTATGCCTACTAATGAGCCTAGAAGTGATATTTTGTTTTAGTAATACAGAGACACTGCTGCCTTTAGTGCTTCATCTAGTGTGGTGAGCCTGAATGTACGGAATACAGAGACCCTGCCACCTTTAGTGCTTCATCTAGTGCAGTGAGCCTAAACATATGGAATACAGAGACACTGCTGCCTTTAGTGCTTCATCTAGTTTGGTGAGCCTGAACGTATGGAATACAGAGACACTGCCGCCTTTAGTGCTTCATCTAGTGCATCGAGTCTGAATGTATGGAATACAGAGACACTGCCACCTTTAGTGCTTCATCTAGTGTGGTGAGCCTGAACGTATGGAATACAGAGACACTGCCGCCTTTAGTGCTTCATCTAGTGCAGTGAGCCTAAACATATGGAATACAGAGACACTGCTGCCTTTAGTGGTTCATCTAGTGTGGTGAGCCTGAATGTATGGAATGCATTGACACTGCCGCCTTTAGTGCTTCATCTAGTGCAGTGAGCCTAAACATATGGAATACAGAGACACTGCCGCCTTTAGTGCTTCATCTAGTGGGGTGAGCCTGAACGTATGGAATACAGAGATGCTGCTGCTGTTAGTGCTTCATCTAGGGCGGTGAGCCTGAACATATGGACTATAGAGACACTGCCGCCTTTAGTGCTTCATCTAGTGTGACGAGCCTGAATTAATGGAATACAGAGACACTGCCACCTTTAGTTCTTCATTTAGTGCAGTGAGCCCGAACATATGGTAGGTGTGGACACCCTCCACTGATGAGATTCTCTCATTGATTTTCAGGTAGGTCTTTATTACAATGCATATCTTGATGCATTCCAGGGTAAGCAGTGCTTGTAGGGAGTGAAGTTTTTGTTGAGGCTTCTAGTATTGAGAACCAATACCTATGCTATTAAAGTCAGCTTTTGAAGACTGACATTGCCTAAAAAGTTACAATTTTACTGACCACAGGTAGAAACAAAAAATAATGTAAAAAAATGTTATTTGCTAGGTAACAAATCTCCTACACTCTAGCTCCTTCACAACACTAAATATACTTCAGATGTAATAACTATAAAATTACACAGTACTACAGTAAAGGACAGCCTCACTGTTTTGCTCTAACCTATGTGCATTGCTTCCAATAAAAGATGAACCAATACAAGATACTACCCATCCATGTTTCAATGAAAGCAATGATTTGATGCCATAAAAGAAACCCATTTACAGCCAAGACTGTTTGCCTGTATAACTATTCTATAATAGGTTTACTCATGGTAAGTATTTATGTTATATTGTATTCCTTTACTCTTTTTAATTTTAAATTAAATAATCTTATTCCTAAGGGGTTGATCTAGGTGAGCAGTGCTGTTTCTGTGGGATTGTTTCTCAGTACTTTACACATACAGTGTGTGACATTATTTTTTTCATATTGAATTGCATGAGGAATGTGGTTGGTGTTTTACTTTATTTTTACTTTTTTCATTTGTAATAAGTGTAGCTTTTGGTTTGATCTTTTGATGGGATAGGGTGTTATGAGGCTGTGTATTTGTTAAAAATGTACATGCCCGGTACATGGACCTTTAGTTTGTTTGTGGTGAGTGGTATAAATTTAGTGATTTTGCAGAAATTTTAGCTATTTGCATGACACAGCAACCCTTTCATAGTCACTACAGATGATTTTGTGCAATGTGTGACCATGTGCAAGATGAAGATGATTCAGAGACACACTGAGCATTATTGCTGAAAGCCAAGAAGTCCCACAGTTTGTATGATATGCAAATCATGGTGGTATAATGTGATGGAAATTAGGAACTTGTGGTGGCATTTGTCGGCCGTGGTGGTGCAGTGGTTAGTATTGTCACCTTGTGGCAAGAGGTTCTTCAGTTTGGTTCTTGGCTGGAGTGCCTTCTGTGTGGAGTCTGCATATCTTCCCTGTGGTTGAGTAGTTTTAAAGACATGCAGTAGGTGTGTGTGTGTGTGTGTGTGTGTGTGTGTGTGTGTGTGTGTGTGTGTGTGTGTGTGTGTGTGTGTGTGTGTGTGTGTGTGTGTGCACCTTCTGTGAAGGTTGGGTGCTGGGCTGGATACTCGACAATGTAAAAACCCCATTCCCAATCAATCTGCAGACCAGTGATCCACTGTGGCAACCCCTAAGAGGAGAAGCCAAAAGACATTGCTTTGTGGTGACCAAGCATTCATAGTGATGTCTCTTTTTGATCCCTTGATGTTGGCTCTTCCTGTCTTTGTGAAGCAGAATTCGCCAAGCTAATAGGGAATGTGAGCTGGGATCTGACTGTTGTGACACAGGTTAGTTTTACCCTACTAATGATGTGCTGTTGCAATAGTAATCCTGCTCAGTATAACAGAAACCATAGGTTTAACATTTGGTATATGTGCTTGGCTTGAAATTGGGTAAACTGATTACAGATAGGGTATGTTTGCAAAAGAGCTTAACTAAGTTGATCATTTGGGGACAGGAGCAACTTCACTGATGTCAGCTATCACTTCCAACTAGGCATGCTCACTGAAATCTCAGCTTGATATTTCATAATGAATCATCTGCCATCCATCCACATGGAGGGCCAGAAGTAGGATGTTATTTTCTGCATGGAGAATTTCAGTTTAATGTGCTTCCCACATTTTGGCATGTAATCACAAAGTGTAAATAAATAGGTCTGTGAGATGAGGTACTATCTCACATAGCTACTCAATCAACAATGCAGAGATTATAAAACTTATGCAAAGGGTACTACCCACATGCACATCTGAAATGTCTGTGGATTTATGATGTGTGTAATGCTCTGATGTGATATTCACATGAAATAAAGGTCATTAACTACCCTGGAGGGTAAATTAGGGCATATCCCTAGCTGTATGTGAGACTGTTTCTGGCATCTTTGTGTGGATAGGCCACCTAGTCTAATATAATAGTGCCATGCAGTTTTGGGAGGATTTCATCAGTGTATACTGACATACTGTTATACTCACCCCTCAAAAGGCAATGACTATCACTATTTAGTATCCTCACTGCCACTTACATACACAATTGCTCTGTGATTGACTTAATCCAGTTAACAGTTTCAGTCACCCAGGTATGACATCAGACAGTATGTCAAGGAATCTGTCAGGCAGATATGGGTGTATAACAGGGCATCTCACAAAATGTGAATACAATCACCTCAAACTATGCATGAATGCTTTCTTTATGTGGGTATGCATGCAGGCTTTTCCACTCCCACACCCCCCAAGCTCCCTACAACAACAACTACTGAATCAGCACAGACATGCCTTATATCTAATGCCCTGGAAAATAATTATGAAGCTGGTAATCTTAAGTGCTATACAGGCCATGGACAGCACATCTCCTATACAGATTCTTCATTGAGCCCACTTAAGGATGTGCTATAGCATCTATAGTTTAACATAGACATGACTCCCTGTGACTGTAACCCCACACACCACAAACACATTAGTAATGCCTCAAACATTTCAGCAATATGTGGTACATATGCATTAGGGGAAATGTGAGTGCATATGAACGCAACCTCTTAACAGTCATGCTGCTAGATAAACATTAATTTCATACATGACTGAATGCCTCCTGGTCTCCTAGCAACAAAAACAAACCACAGCATTAGACTCAAAACAACTTCAACAATAATTCCAATGTAGTGACAGGTAGTAGTTGTATGTCTCAAACAGACTGATACACACAGCACATAACCCCACCCACCCAAGTAATGCAAGTAGTACTATAATAGCTTCTTCTGTAATTATCATCCAGTACAACTTCTCCAAACACTATCATATCAATAAGCATTAGGCTGAACACTTATTTATTGTCCTACAGGTAAGAATGTACTGCAGTAACAAAGAGGACTCATAACATACAGAATTATATTTTTATTAATCAATGATTGCAACACAGAGTGTAGGTCAGATCAAGCAAAATTGCATGGCATAGTTACTTTCAAATTAATCATAGAAGAAGGAAGATATCATTGCAGCTAATATTAACACCTGCAGGCAATGCCATGGCTTACTAACTGCTAATTATAATTTATATTTAACAAATCTTAAGGTAGGTCACTACTATGATGAAATATTCACACTACTGCATTCATGAAAATGGAAGCCCTACTAAGGAGGATTACTTTCCTCTATCATTTCACAGAGTATTGACAGTTGTCCTTATTTCTAATGCCTATGAGCTAGACTATTATACCTAACTTATTGTGGTTCCAGTCTTAATGTTGCCTTTTCTCATATCAGTATGTTAAAGTTCTGTTTGAAATTAGTGTGGTTCCCTATATACCACACCAAGTGTTCCAGAGTTTCCATTCCCCACATGCCTGACTATTGCTATGTGCACCTCTTTTCTCATGACTGGATATGATTTAGCACTATGATACTAAGTACTGGTACATTTATGTTACATCACTGTAGTAATTAAAACAAGTAGGCCATGGTTATTCCTAGATGAAGACTTGCTGTGAGTTACACTATTTGAAGACTGCTGTATGGTGAGGATTAAGGTATTAGAGTTCAGCTTAAGGTTAGTGTTAGAGTTTTAGGGATATGATTATGGTTACAGATTTTGGAGTTGAGGATAAGCCTTGGCCTTAGCGTTTAAACTAAGGTTAGAGTGCTAAAATTAGGGTTAAGGTTTTATGGATTAGGATTAGTGTCAGAGTTCTAAGTATGGAGTTAAAGTTATAAGGTTGGGATTTTAGGTTTAAGCTTAGGGTTCTTATGTTGACTAGAAGTGTTTACATTACATATTTCATTTTTTTTTTATTTTTTTGACTGTATTCGCATTTTTCATTTGACAGATGTAATTTCTTTATCTCATTCACAAAATAAATAAATAATATATGCCAAGGAGTTATGCCTATCTGGTGAAACAACCAACAGCAGTCAAATGTGTACTATAATGTAATGTTAATTTTTTTGTCCATAGTGTACAGTAATGTAAACTTATACCAGGAAAGAGTACACTCAGAGAAGTCTCCCAAAAATAATTTTCAATGGTGTGGTTTAGTGTGCACATTGAAAAGGACATTGCCAGGCCTGCTAAAGAGATTTCAGTGTGTTTCATTATTGTCTCCATAGCATATATCCTATAAATACTGAGGCTATAAATACTTAGACTGCCCAGATACAGGATTATTATTTCAGACAAGACTCTTGAAAAATAGAGGTAAAAGTAGAAATAAGATATACAACAATCAAGTGCATAAAATATATCTTTCTATGATACAAGCAAAATGTTTGTGTAAATGGTTGAGATAAACAGTAATGTGAAGAAATAAATATATTATAGGACTTTATGTCTATGAAACTGACAGTTATTGCACTGTATCTACTAAGTATCTGCAGATAAGGTATTTGGTTTTCTGCTTAGGTAAGTTGTAAAAAACATCATTTGGACAACATCCATTAAATAAATTAAAGCTTGCCAAAATGTTTCATGAATTATCCCAAGATTTTTTCATTTTGTGGTTTTTATGGGGGCAAAGACACTGTATGTTGGGTTCAATAGAACTATGCACCACATGCAACTTGCTCAAATGTGCAATATTCTGCATAGACCATTCTCTGATTCCATATCTTCTCTGCTTTATAATGATACCTCGTTCTTATTTTTCATGTGAAAAACTTTTTTATTCTACATAGTTTAACCACCGTGAATTGCTTTTACCTTAAATTCAATTTATATAGTAATAAATGAAAAACTGTTAATAACATGGATGACAGCAAACAGGTCTCCTATGCTAAGCAAAGTGTTATGTGTTTGTGAAATTAATTTATGAAATTCATCTGTTAAGCTTTTCTCTTGAGGTGAATTTCTCGTATCCATTTTGGGAAAAGGCACCTGATGTCTAGTGGCCACGATGTGTAGCAAGTTAAAAAAAGATGACAGCATGAACAGCCTAACAGTTTTCGAATCTTTTAGGTGATTAGATGTGCATTTTGATTCTGGTTGCTATTGTTTGACCACATAAAGTGTATTACAGCTTTTAAATGTGATAGTAGATTTCTGATGAAGTCCAGTTGTAACAGTCATCTACGTGGCATTGTGAGCCTGTCTTACTTATAATAGTGAGCTTATTATAATGAAGTTTTCACATGTTCTTACATATGAACTTTTCTATACGAAGACTGCTTTTCTAAAAACCTGGAATATAATCAGTCTGTTCCATTTATTACATGATGTGTATTACACTGAAAAACTTTTACCCTTTTCCTAGTAATTACCATTCTGGTCTAAGCCAGGAATTCAGTTTTAGAACTGTTTCAGGAAAGCATACCTTTCAACCTATTGGTGCAAGAAATCTGGACAAAGCCAAAAATAATGGGGTACAAAGGCCCAAAAATAGGGACAGATTTTAAATATTGCTCATATAAACTTAGGAAGTTGCTAGAATGACAGGTTTTGAGATATCATTAATTTTTTGAAGATTCATTGTTTGAAACTCAAATGTCTGTCATTATTTTGTGACTTTAATCCCCAGTGATTTGCTTGAAAACCACAGGTTTTAAGAGGAACAGATCAAAAATACAAGGCAGAAATCTGGATAATCTGAAAAAATCTGGACTGTTGAGAGCTATGCAGGAAAGAAAGTTGTACTATGGAGAAATCCTGAATCTTAATCAAGCTTCTCATATGGTGTGTTTTCTACCTTACTTAATGCAACAGGAAGTGATCATATGATCTCACAAACTGTGATGGCTGTTCTTAATGCAGCTTTCTACTGCATAGCCTACACCATGTCTTTGATCCTTTAATTACTATAGCATATTTATTTTTTCATAAAATTCTCTCTTGAATTGCACTTAGAAAAATAACTGTAAACATGCAGCATAATATATGGCCCTCCTACTGTATTGGTTGTTGAAGGCATTCAACCACATCATTATTTGTTGTTGTTTTACCTCCTACTTTATTTTATTCAACTCCTGCTTTTGTTGAAAAAACTTACATCTGGTCAAATACAGGGGAACCATATGTTTATATATATATATATATATATATATATATATATATATATATATATATATATATATATACATTATATCTGGTGTACCTGAAATGATCTAAACAACATATGAAGAATAGTAAAATGAAAAACAAGAACATATCTTGGAGTTGGTATTATATAATTAGCAGAGGCTGGAGGGGGGTGCAACTCCCCCACCCCACAAATGTGACATCTAACCACATAGAAAACTGTTGAAATGTATGACAAAGTCAAATCACATTTTCTTTATGTTGCTGCCCCCCATGCACCAACCATGTGGGGGGGGGGGGTTTGCATAACCCCATACTCAGTGCTAATTATATATACCAGCTACAATGTTGCACAACAGTGGAGAAAGAGCATATACCCTTTCTTAGTATAGTTCCAATTTGTTAAGCGTTTTTCAGTTTAGATCCTCTTACTTTTAGATATTCTGCTGTCAATCATTTTACTCTCAGTTATAAGTTGTTTAGTTCCTTTCAGGTATACACACACACACACACACACACACACACACACACACACACACACACACACACACACACACATATAAATATATTGTAAAAATGGAGGCCTGTCACTACCAAAAAATATTAGGCATACTCTCCCACCTCCTCCAGTACAACCCTCCTAATGTGTTCTTTTTGTGTTTTCCTTGCCTGCTGTGTCCTCTTTTTTCTGTCTGTCCTATACTCCCCCTTTACAGTCTTATAAAAGCCACAACAGGATGTCTATATATAGACACCCTCAGACCGAATTCAAGTTTTTATACCATTTTGATAAGCTATTAACCAGCAACACAGGGTGATAATAAGCACAGAATCTCTTGGAACATTCTTTAGAGATTTGCCTCCTGTTGACAATAATTGATAGCATTCATGAATGTATGTATATGTTAAGCATGTTCGCCTCAGTAGGGTCATTTCCATGGTAACTGTTTGAAATGTTGGGACAAGGTAGAGCTTAAATGGCCAAAACTAAACTTACTTATATTAAGTCAGAGATGGACATTTCTTGGAAAATTCCCTTTTCTCTATGGAATGGTGATCTGAAATTGGTATATATAATTTTAGGGATGAGGGAAGCTTGTTTCCCACATCAGGAGATGCAGGGGGCTAGCCTCTCTGCAAAACAACAGAAGTTTAAAGAAGAAGAGCAGTCTTCAAAATTCATGCTTTTCCTATGTTTTCAGCCTTTTTTTGAGCTCAGCATTTCGATTGCCAGCATTTCAATAGCAAGCCCATTTCCACACCTAACTAATCTTTTTTGTATCACTTTATGCTGATTCAGATATGTGAGACTATCTTGGGCATTTCCACAGATGGCTGCGAACTTCTAAAATCATCATTGCTTGATCACACTTTTCTCTTTCAAACACAAGTGTAATGGTGCTAATCAAAGATTCTGTATATGCATTTGTAAAGCATGGGTCTACGAATACCACCCATTGTCTTCAAAATGGAAAACCACCTTCCCTCTTACATGCAGATCTTTTTGCATGTTAAACCTAAATTTTGAAGTTCAAACTACTGTTGATTTATCATATAGTAAAACAGAAGCTTCAGATCTGCAGTGCTTGGACTGAATCACCATTACCGTACCTGTGTACAAACTAACATCAGTGTATAATATAGTTTATAACAACAAAATTATTCTTACTTTTATTTAAAAAGCTCTGCACATATACCCAGTACAATGTTTGTTTCTACTACCTTCATTTAAGACATTTAATGCCAAAAGCAATAAAGAGTTAGAAGTGCAAAGCATATGAAAACAAAGAATTGCAAAATAAATTCCATGTAGAAAAAAGTCATTCCGAGACACCCTTTTAGAATTCAGCCTTAGGAATGACTGACAGATTGTGCAGATAGATGTCTGTCAACAGACTTAGATTGCAGCAGGACACAACTTTAGCCTGCAGGGAACAAATGAACTCAGCCTTTGATTGCATATTTTATAACAGTTCTTCTGTTATGAAGCTAAGGGATCTATTTTTTCTGATAAAGGGTTATTATGCCTGTGTTAGGGAACCATCTTAATTTAAAAGTGATTGTAATAGACTTTAATATCTTTATCACAAAGAATTTTGCACCACTTTTCACAAACAATTTTTAATGTGGATGAATAAAGCATGCAACATTAAAGACTGTTTTGATGGCAGGGCTTAGAGAAAAGAATAAAAATTATTTCTTTATGCCTGACATCCTGGTCTTCTTCCAGTATCCTACATCTCCCATCAATCCATCTTCCCTTTCCTAATTCTTTCTCATTCTTTCTTCTATTATTGTCCTACTCTTCCTTTAGCTGTTCATAGATCTGATTAGTCCTTTGCATTCCTAGCCTCTTCCATTTCCTCTGGGGTGCCATCCACTCTCCTTTTGTTTTCCCTTCCTGCCTCTCTCTTTCTCCTGTTGCCCTCTACATATTCTTTTTCCCGGTCTCCCTAAGGACCAGCTAGTTCCAACACTGAGTCTTTGGTAGTCTGTATTTCTGTTTAATTCTCCCATTGTTTTAAATATTTCCCCACCATTCTTTTCTCTATATACCACATTTTTCTCTTGAGCTATGCTACTACTCCAGATGCCTTTGTTTTTCTTCTCTATATTTACTCTTTATATTTCTTGTCTCCATCATTTTTTTGGGTTCCTTTTATGCCTCTTCATGCATCCTAGTTCTTCTAATACAACTTCGTTCCTACCCTTTAGTTAGTTTCTTCATGTGTCTATCACCATTCTTCTTTTTTTCAGCTGTTCCCATTAGGGGTCACCACAGCGGATCATCTGTTTCCATTTCTTGCTGTCCTTTGCATCTTGCTCTGTCACACCAACCACCTGCATGTCCTTTCTTACCCCATCCATAAACCTTATCTTAGGCCTTCCTCTTTTCCTCTTACCTGGCAGCTCCATCCTTAGCATCCTTTTCCCAATATATGCAGCATCCCTCCTCAGCACATGCCCAAACCAACGCACTCTTGCCTCTCTGGCTTTTTCTCCAAACCGTCCTACCTGAGCTGACCCTCTAATATACTCATTCCTAATCCTGTCCATCATTGTCACACCCAGTGCAAATCTTAACATCTTTAACAATGCCACGTCCCGCTCTGACTCTTGCCTTTTTGTCAATGCTACAGTCTCCAACCCATATTACATAGCTGGTCTCACTACCTTCTTGTACCCCATTACTCTCTTTTATCTGTGAACACCATGCCCCTTCCCAAACATAATGACCACACAAAAAATGCCTTAGTGATCAACTTTATTGTAGTCATAATAAAAATGGTAATAAAACATCCTGAAACAGTAACTGATGCAAACCACATCTCATTAGCTACATTACTACTTTACAACTTAGTAGGTGTGTACTACCGCATAACTACAAAAAACAGTGCACCTCCTGCTTACTGAAATTTTATACAGCAGCATTGCCACGTTCCTTTCACTCACACACACACATATGTCACCAATGTCATTCCTACCAGGAAAAGGAATGGAAATATTGGCAAATTCAACTTCTGAGGACAGCATCCTCTCCCCACCCACCTTCAGCTTAAATAGGGATGGGAGGGAGGGACTCAACAAAAGCCTGCACCAAGAGAATGTGCTAAATGCCCACCCCAGGCTTAAATATCCCTTGCTAAATCCCACCCTCAAACCTACCTCACATCCTATTCCAGCAATCAATCCCACTTTACTTTTCTTATCATCCTACTTTCCCCCACTCATCTACCTCACTATATTTAGTGTAATTTAAAGGGCAACCCCCCCACCCCAGCAGTTGTTCCTACACAAAAACATCTGCCAGGGGCAATCATTTTACTTATCCTCCTCATCTTCTGTTTCTATCAAATGAATGATCTTAAATGTCCATGAACATGGAGGGATTTACAGAAAACCCCCCACTCCCCTTTTCTTAGTCATTCACATTTTTGCCTTGTTTACTGTTCTCCCCTTGCATTTAATGACCCAGTGTTCTATGTCTTTTGAATTTGTTGTAGCCTTTTGTTACTAGGATCTATGTATATGTTGCAGAATACATGGGGAATTTTTGGCAGTGCCATCCTTCTTGCTGGATTAATTCTCTCAATCAATGCATAAATCTTCTTCTGTCCCTCTTTATGGAGTCCCTCTGGACACAAAGTCCCTTTTCACTGTTGCTGAAGGTGCAATGTTTGTTATTTTCAATTCTCTGTAGGTTTTTTTCTGCCATTTCTCTCGCTCTAATACCCCATAGAGCCCTAAGTACTTGGGGAACTCTACTTCTTTTATCTCACCTACTGCCCTCTTCTCCTTCCCATCACTACTACTACTACTGTCTTTTTTGTTGTTGCACCTGGGTCCCACCATTTCCTTAAACTTCTCAAATTTCTCTCTTATAGCTCCCATTGCTGCAACAACATCCTTTTATATTACCACAAAGTCATCTGCATATAATACAAACTGAGATTTAATATACATGTTTTCTTCCAGCATTGCCAAATTGTCTCTAATTTTCATTGGTAGGTCTTGAAGCGCAAGTGCAAACAGATTTGGAGATAGCAGATGCCTTTGTGTGCTTGCTCTCTCTCTCTAAGATATATATATATATATATATATATATATATATATATATATATATATATATATATATATATATATATATATATATATATATATATATATATATATATATATATCCTTGTATCTTCAGATACTCCTCCATTTGTATGTAGCCAGCATATGAACTTTTACTCTGCCTACCTTTGCTGCAGTGTCTCTCATAGGAATTCACACCTCCTCTTATCACTTCTACAGGCCAAAGAGCACAATTCTGCTTTTCCCTTCCTGCTTCTCTCACTCTCTGTCTCTCTCTCCCTGCACATAAATTCCAGCAAGTACCACCACTTTTTTCTGCCTTTCTTCCCTATACAAAGCCATTTTTCCCTGCTTATACTATTTTGTCAATACCTTATTCTCACCTCCCACCAGTGCATTTGCCAAAATCTTGATGTCTACCTTAATCAGAGATATGCATATAATTTCCCACTTAATAATAATACCTATTTCTTAACCAGGCAGATCCACTGGACACACAGTCCCTTTTCAAGGATGACCATGGTGCAATGTCTGGTTAATTTATCTGCTCATGGGTATACAATGGCAATCGAAGGCTGATGGAATCAAACCCTGCACCCCAGGAGCTACAGCTTGCAGCCTTATCTCTTTGTGCCAATTGTCAGACTCCTCCTCTTCTATTTCCCCCTTAGATATCAAAGTTTTCCTGTTTCTACTTATACTTGTCCATGTTTTTTACTGAGTCCTGTCATCTCTTGTATTCTTCCTTTATGAACTTTCAAATTTTCTCCCCTCCCCATTTGCAGAATTCATGTGAGAATCCATCTGGCCCTCCTGTTTTGTACTCCTTCATCTTGTGTATGGCTTTCCTAATCTCATCCTTTGTCACCTCTGCATTCAGCTTGTCTGTCTGCTCATCTTTGAGCATGTATCCCTGCATATTCTTTCACATCTGCTCTGAAACTTCTATCCCTTCCTGTTGTTTACACATTTTAATGTAGTATTCCTTAAATCTTTCCTTGATTAAATCTTCTTCTAAATAGTTGCAGTCTCCATTTCTTATCATTTGTTACTCCCTCCCTTTGTCTTCTTCTTTTTGCATTTCTTTGCTAGCTGTTTGCCTTGTGCCTCTCTCACTGTCCATCAGTGGACCCTTCATTACTATTGTTGAATGATTTGCTTTGTATTAGTTTTACAGTCTGATTCCATTATTATTGTTTTTTCCCTGAGCATTTCTCTTGTACTTTCTTTTCTTCTGTACCACATCTAGTTCTTCCTCCATCTCCTCAGTCCCCCTCCATTCCTTCCTTTTGCACTCATCAGTTTTCCCTGACAGAGACCTTGATGCCATCCCAGCACTGCTCTTCCAGTTCTCCCTGTATATTCTGTATTGACTCTTTCATGAGTCCTTGCAGTTTCTTTTTCTTCACTTTCCTTCTGTTTATAGGTAGCCCACCTCCACCTCTTTCTTACCATTTTCTGTTCCTGCATCTTTACATTAGCTCTCACTGCTACATGATCTGATATGTGCCTTTCCTGTATTTGGTTCTGTTCCATTATTTCCATTAGGCTGTCTTTCCCTAAGAATCTGTCTCAACCTACTTACTGTATGAAAATGTTTCATATGAATGTGTATTTCCTACTGATTGGATACCTTTTCCTCCATATGTCAATCCACTCTGCCTTTTACTCCTTGGTCTAGTCTTTGTCTCATGTTTTATTCATATTCCCTTCTTACATGCACCCTATCTTTTTCATCTTTTTCCAGTTCTATGGTGACATTGAATCCCTCCCCCATTATCACTATTTCATCTCTTCTTGTCTGGGCCTAGGTGTCAAAAAGTTCTTCAAGAATCCTTCTTTATCCCTGTTTCCTTCATACGTGTTTTATATTGTCTAATGTGCACTTGTACCCATCTTGCCTATCACTTTCTTCCCAAAAATACAGTTGTTACTCCCCTCTACCCTCCACCTTTCTTGTTATTAGTCTATCCCTTTTGGTAGTCATAACACAGTTTCTTCCCTCCCACTGAGATTTTCAGTTTTGTTTCTTGTTAAAGAACAAATGTTCTTCCATCATTTTAACTTTTACTGTATTCTCCTTCCTTTTCCTGGATTTGATGAACCACAGTGTTTCATGTATTCATTTATATTTTCCTTGATAAATTTACCGACCACTCCCCACTTTCCACATTGCTGACATCCAGCATAACCCTTATTCTGAGCCTACCCTCTGAGCTGAACATTGTGTTCTTTGGTGTCTGCCTATGCTTGGACCCCTCCTCCCTCTTGCTAGTCTGTGGATCTATGCCTTTTGGCTATTGCATGTGCATGGACTTTTAAGGCTTTATTTTGTTCCCATCAAGCTGCCCTTCACACCAATCAATTGCTTTTGAAAGCAGATCTGGTGTCACATTCTTTTTATATTACAACATTTGGACCGGCTCACTGCTGTGATGCTCCAGCTTCATTTGTGCGATAGTCCAGCACTGTTTTCTTTATTTGTAGTCTTATAGATCTTTTATATGCTACTTATCCAGCATCATTAATTTATTACACATTCTTGTATATGTAATTATTTACCTTACTCTATCCCTGTTCCCCCTATACATTAATTTTTATAGCTCCCCTTAATTGTAACATTAGCCTTATTATTTCAGTTTTTCCAGCAAAGGAGTGGAAGCATGCTTTTGCCTGAGAATTTTTTCTTCTACTGATTGTCACCATCAAACCACCATATATACTCTTTATTAGTGGCTCTTGATTTACTGGTAGGACAAATATCTCCTGTAACAGCTGCATTAGCAACTGTTCCAGTTCACTGTCACCTCCCCTCTCTCTTGTAATCCAGTTATCCTGATGTTGCTCCATCTGGAACAATGCTCAAGGTCATCCATCTTTTCTGCCTACAATTTTATTATTTTTGTTAGTTCTTGTATTTGGTGGATCTGTTCTTGCAGGTCAGCTTTAATTCCTGCTTTATTGTCCACCAGATCCTGTACATTTTTGTAGTCTTCATTTTTGTTGTTTGTTTGTGTTCCGCGGTGATGCAGCGGCAGCATTGTTGCCTTACAACAAGAGGTTCTCCCATTCAATTCTTGGTTGGAGAGCCTTCTGTGTGGAGTCTGCATGTCCTCCCCGTGGTCGAGTGGCGTTCGAAAGACATGTGTGAATGGGTGTGCCTTCGTTGAAGGTTGGGCGTCGAGCTGGCACCTTGGCATCCTAAAATCTACTGCCAATCATTAGCAGACCGGAGTTCCGCTGTGGCGACCCCTAACTGAAAAAAGCCGAAAGAAGATCAACAACATTTTTGTTGTTTGTTTGTTACAAAGACCTCACATCATGGTTTACTATGCTTATTATTTCAGATAGAATGCAGAATTTATGTCTTTTCTTCCATTTGTTCTTGCTCACTCATCTGTTTTTTTTTTTTGGTTTGTCTTTTTCTTTCTGGGAATGCTAGCCTTGTCCAATCCTTTGACCTTAGGCAGTTACTGGGCTCTCTAACACCACCACCAATAACATGCATCATTTTGCTGTCAAGTATCAAACATTATTATTACAATTCAAGCTCTAGAGTTTGGGTCTGAAGGTTTGAACTGACATTTAATTTCCAGGATATGATCATAATCAATATTCATCTCAGGCAAGATTTTAAGGGCAAAGGCAATCAGTTCATAACTTTCCCTAAAATATTCCATAGCATTAATATTTTCTCCTGATTTTATTTTTGTATTTTCTGCATAATCATTAAAAGAAAATGTATATTGTGTTACTTCTGTCTTAGTATCCAGCAGTAGCAACTTCAGTGCATAGCATAGAACTATGCCTGGTTGATTCAGTAAATTAGAACCTGCAGTATAACTGTTAAGTTTAAAAAAATTCAGTTATATAACACAGTAAGTGAATCCAGCAGAAAAGAAACAGTTTTCATTTAATGCAATATAATACTCACCTCAGGCTGTTATATCTTAAAACTCTATTCTTCTTCAGCTGTAGAGTAGAAAATGAACCCCCTTGAGGGTCTGTCAAGATCAGCTTCTTTGAAGTGCTCTTATTTTTTGGCATAAGTTTGAGTGCAGTGTCCACTTCACAAATCAGAAAGTATGAAATCTGATGTGCTCCATTGCCAAGAGGTTAGTTTCCAGAGTGGGAAGCTAACAAAGCTTGTAAAATAAAGATATGCAGATCAGAAGAGGGTAGAAGGGAAGGGGAAGCCTTGAACTACAACATAAAAAGGCAAAGCCAGGCATCAAGCAGTAAGCGAATGAATAACTGCACAAGGAGTGTGATAAATAATGCTTCAAAGCAGTAGCACTAAGTCAGAGTGTATTCACATTGCAGCATACATTGCTAATGAATTCAGAAAGTTTTATCACATAATTCTAGTTATAGTAGATATTTTGTTCATTTAGTATACTTTTGAGAAGCACTTAAGCCCCTATGTTGTAAACAGTCCTACAGTATTATAGTTTAGGTATTAAGGTGAACTAGTCCAAAAAAGAAAGGAGTGGGCTTCCAAGTTCTTGTTATTACATTTTCCACTTACTGAGAATGCAGTCATAATACAGTATACTGGCTTTTTGGAACATGAGGGGAAGAAGAGAATTGAATAGTAGACATTCATAAAAATGAATGGTTGTAAACAAAGGGTATATAGTGTTTTATTCCAAAAAATGGTGTGTACAGTCTTCACAAATGTGCTCCTGAATGCTACTGTAATCTGCATGAGACCATTAAGATAATAGATTTGTAGAAAAGAATATTGTATGCAGTATTTGTGGGGTGGAAGATATTTATTCATATATATACTCTACAGTAATATAAGGGAGTGAAATAATTATGTTGCAGAGAGCAAATGACATTATTTAAATGTTAAATAGTAAAGCACATTCAGGATTTAAGGAGTGCCAGTAAGTATGAAAAAACAGTGACCATATCAAAGGATTGAGCTCAGACCCTGATGATCTGATTAATGAGCCCTTAACCACTAAGCCACTATGTTGTTTATATATACATTCATCTGTCCATCCACAACCCCTTTTTTCGGGTGTCACTTCACCAGCGACAGTCATATAGAACCGAGGTTTACATCACTGGGTGGCTAGCCTGTAGTTCTTCCACACCACACACTCACACCTATGGCCAGTTTAGAGTATCCATTGCACATAATGCACACCCAGAGGAAACCCACATGAACACAGGGAGGATATGCATACTCCACACAGAAGGCACCCCAGCAAGGAACAAACCAGGAAAACTCTTGCTGTGAAGTGACAACACTATCTGCTTCACCACTGCCATCTACACACACAGATATATAATACACACATACACACACACACACACACACACACACACACACACACACACACACACACACACACACACACACACATACATATATATGCATTTCCACGACTGAAAAAATGTTTAACTTGAAAAAAGATAAGTTTAGTTTTCTTGTTAGAGGCTGAATTTGATTTTCACTTCATAATTGCCAGTATGCAAGGAATCATTTAAGTACTTAGATAAAAAGGATGTCATTCTTATTTGCATGGGTATGCAAGGAATAATTTAGGCACTTAGATAAAAAGGATATAATTCCTATTTGCACAATTTGTAATTTCCCAAGCAGAGGCCTTCTATAAGCATAATGGTTAAGGTATTTACCTCACAAACACAAGGTACAGGGTTTTATTCTCACCTTTGAAAGGAAAATTGGTTAGACCTAAATGCCCTGAAAGGGCAGCTAGCATAGTGCTTATCAATGAGCCTATAAGGCATTGTTCTATGGGCTCAAGCACTAAAGGAAATACTGTGTGTGTGTTAATAGAGGGTGAGGGAGAGCACGGAACAGCATCACATCATATCCTTCTGTAATGTGATATTGTGAACAAAAGCAAATAGGTTCCACAAGGCAAAGTAGAAAACACAAATTCCTTTTGTTTGGTCTGTTTGGTCTGATGAAGCAGATTGTATCTGTGAAAACGCTTACCCCTGCATTGGAATAAAGGAATTTGTGTTTTCTACTTTGCCTTGTGGAACCTATTTGCTTTTGTACACAATTTTTCCTGTTTGGCTTTTGGTTCCGTTATTCATTCAGAGTTTCTTTTGGTTTGACTGCAATGTGATATTCTCTGTGGTTCTCCTCTGAAAGCATTAATGGCAGTAAAGAATAGCACACAACAGTGAGAATGTGAATCATATGACACAACAAGGTAAATCTTATTCAAACACGGAAAACAGAAGCTGATTTGATTTATTGACAAATTTTCTGAGCATCTGGCCTATAATGAAAAACGTGGATGTACTTTCTCTGTTAAAGTTTACAAAATAACTTTATAGCTTCTTAAGAATAACAAAAGTAATTATGGTTTCTGACTGGACATAATGTGTTCTAGGATACATTTTCTGGGTGACTAAAGTTTTAGCCTCCTAGCAGACTGATAAGGTCATTTACTAATAGGTTCATGGGTTTATAGGTAAGGGCTTGAAGCCATTTTCAGCATAGCCAGTTTCCCCTTTTTTGTGCTCAAAATAACCTATCCCATTTGGTTATAGTTTGGCTTCACCCATTCTATGATTGATAATTATATATTACCCCTAAGTAGAATAATTGGAATCATACCATAGATAATATGAGGGGACCCATGCATGAGATAAAGCACTTAGGAGCTGCCTCTGTCCATTAGTAGTACAGGGGGCAGTCCCGGGGTAAATTTTCTGTTTCCCATCCATAGATGTAAGTTGCGCTTGAATATCGAGAGGAATGGGTATGCGGAGTAATACAATTTTTATATAATACTGTAATCTGAGTTTCCTTACTACTATGTAGCTTCCCTCTTATCTAAATGCCTTTACATTGTAATCTTTGGAAGGGTTGAAACATATTTACATAATGGTTCATTAGTCTAAAAATTTAATGGGAATTAACAGTGATTTAGGTGGACTAACTTGTCTTCCACTTTGAGGCCACATGTGAAAAAAAAGTACCACCCCAATATATGAGAAGATGTCGCTGAAACTGTCATTTGTGGATCAAGATGCCAAGAACTAGTACTGAAACAGAAATATGAAAAAGTGTAATCTTTTAAAGGCGGTTGAAAGCCTTTATATAGGTGGATGTTTGATTTTGAGGGGTTTTAAGGTAAAAGGAAGATGTGATAATCAGATTGTCTGACAGAACATTGCTTAATTTCCTTATTTCAATACCTGTATTCTGCTCTTTCTGTTTTTTTCCTCTCATTTACGCTAATTTCCCACCGATCAGTTTTCTATTGATTTTCTTTCCTTTCTTTTTCCTCTTCTTTTCCCTTCACTACTCTTCCTGTTCAGGCATACTCATGTTTGTTTGAGTTTTGTAACTTAATAAAGTTTCAACTTTGCATGCTATTTTGCAAATATTTAACAATCTAGCAATATAATCTTAGTTCAGTTGCAAAGCTACACTGGTATAATTATGTCTCTGTTAAATATGCTTACTTCTTTAATGTAAAATGATATTGTTTTTCCTCAAGGCCAAGGTCACGATTCAATATAGTTCATGGACCAGTCCAATCACCTGGGTAAAAAAATAATTAGCAGATGATAACTAACTAAATAAATAAATAAATGAACAGATTTTGGAACAAATCCATTATCTTTGTTTTAATATATGCATTGCAGGGAAGATAAATGTATTCAGAAGATAACCGAGAAAAGGATTTGTCCTATGTTTTACAAGAGAGTTGTTAGGTTTGGAGTTACTGATTACCTAGAACATTTTCTTGTACTAGTATCACATTATAAAGACGGACAATTAAGATCCATGCTGAAATGAGGACTTCCTGTTTAAAGTCCATCAAAGGGTTAAGCATTTCTTGAGTAACTGCAATGTTCATGCTGGAGAACAAATGAACATTGGCAATGATGAGTTTGCTCCTGTCAAGCCTGAATTGTACTCCTGCCAAGGTTCCTGTGGAATTTCATAAAATGTTTAATATGCAAGGCATTGAAGACTCTGAATGAATAGGACCTAAACACATTTTTTCATATCCTTTTTATTTGTAATTAGCCCAGTGCTGTCTTTTGTGAAACTTATGCAGAAACCTTGAACACTGCATTTGTAAGAACTGCACAGAGAGCTCTTAAAATGAATCATTTGCATAGTTGTTATGGTGTTCCCAAAACAGTGCATTCTGAATCCATGATTACTTCATTCAGAGTTTTCATTAATTTTAATGCTTAAAGCTTATTTTATGTGGACATTCATATTTTGCATATGAGGAAATTTTCAGAATGGAATTAATGTTTTAAACATTTCAGTTCATAGAATGGCACCTCATCACACACAAGAACAGTAGTGTTCTTTGCATCCTCAGCATACAAGGCTAAATCCAGGAATTTAAAAAGACTGTTTTCCTTCAAAGACAAAATGTAGCAATGCATGAATAATCACCTTGAGTCTGCAATGCTAGGATTTTTTTTTCTATCTAAAAACTGCAGAAGAAGAAAAGCTGTGGAACATTTGAAATTCAGACACAGCATGGACTGAGCAAAATGTTTTATAATCATCAGTATATAGTCTAGTTTTGTGTAAAATAGTTGCAACAGATCATGAATTACTCTGAATACAAAGAACCCACCATCTTGTACATATGGGACTGCATTACAATGGTGCTGCTGAAAGATTGAAGCAACAGTATTAAAGATTTAGAAAGCACAGCAAAATATAATTTAGAGTATTATGGAATTTGCAATATAGAAGAATAAACACAGTTTCTGCCTTCTTCTCCATTCTGTGTATCGACCCTGGGCAGAAGAGGGCATGGATATGCAATTTAGTATGGATAGGAAAGCCTAAGTGATTGCAGGGCTAAGAGGGAAAAGTATAGTATTGCTGGTATCAGTTTAATAGCATGTTATTATATAAACTATCTATATGGTTTATACTTTAATGATCACCGGTGACATTTTCCATGAGAAGGGGAACAACCTTGGAGTCAGGGAAACGTAGTAGCTAGATATAATAAATAGAAAAGAAAAGATATGTAGTTTTAGTAAGCACTTATTTCTTCACTGAAACATTAGCAACTATAAGATACATGCATGGAACAGATGGGATCCTGAATCTGTCTGAATGGAGCATTTTAATACAAAGTACATTGATGAGTTTGTTTAACGGGTAATGACGTAATTTCTCAGCTCCAGACGTTGGTGCTGATCACAGCTCACTACATGAAGAGACTTTGATTTTAACTTCATGTTTGAGTAACTTTTCCAGGTACTCCAATTTCATCTCATGCTGTTATTAACCTTATGGGTGTATTATACTAATCCTTGCCTTTTTGACCTGGAGGAAGTCAGAGAAGCATTAGCATTATATACTTTCAAACAGCATTTTTGTTTCTTTTATTTGAAACGGATTTTATTATGGCGTATTCATAAATCTGATAGGAAGCCAATAAAAACTGAGGAGGCAAAACTGCATGTACAATTCTTATACAAAAGATGCTACTGAAATGTATATTAGTAACATTGTAACCACACACACACACACACACACACACACACACACACACACACACACACACACACACCACAAAAAAAAAAATATTGAAACCAATATTCCACTCATTTCTATTACAAAGTAGGATGTCTATGTCTCAGCAATCCTCAAACCACAAACTTAACAACTAGCTGTAGTTTTGTAGCACGGTGAGAAAAGTATGACTGTTGAGAAAAGTACTATCTTTTTGATGTTCTGCTGAATCTTGTTAGCCCTCCTCTTTAGGTATTTTAGTTCCAGGACTGAGGGTTTCCATTCTTATCATTTGCCTTCAACTGCTCGCTTGATTATTAAGAAATATTAAGATCAAATAATACCATTTTGTGTTCTTTACTGGCAAACACCATCCAAGTATAAGGGTATCATTGCCTGTAAGTAGTGAAATCCTGAGATTTTCTGAAAGGTCTTGAATTATTTCACTTGTACACCTTATCTGACATTTATAGCATTGCACTGATCTTGGGAAAACAGGCACTTATTCAGTTCTAATGAAGAAAAGTAGATGAATTCGATCAGGCCCTGTATTTTATTATGTATTTACTTGATCTAATTGTAATTGTGAATTGATATACATTCTAAGGGAGATATCATGCTATAATGTGGCTTTTTCATTTGGAGTAAGGTGTGCTCTTTGACACAAGGTTGCTTCATCGCTATCATTAAATTCTCAGTTGGGTAAACAAAAACTAATGAAGAATAAGTCAATTATTTTAAATAGTTCCTCTAATACTCCTCCACTGCTTACAAGTTTTCAGTCTTCCAGTGGTGAGCTGGCATATATGGCCCCCTTTAAGTTGAAAGCTGGGAGGAGGCTATCATCAATGCAGCCAACATGGCTTTTCAAGTTTTAATGTTAGTGCTTCTCCCAGCTGCATACACCCAGGTACGTGAAGAATTGTTATGCCATCTTATCAATTCCTCTTGCCATGAATCCTGTACAGTTACAGGAACCATGGCTAGATTTTAATCAAAAAGCATATTGTGGTTTATTATGTATTTAGAAATGTAATTGTATCTAACTTAACTGACATATTTCCATGATTAATTTGCCAGATAAACTTGAAGATAAAGACAAAACAAATGCAGAGACACATAATTAAAGATGGCATTTATAAGATTGTGATGTTATATAAGGAGATTTTGATTGCCTTCCACTTATTCTCACTGCATACTTATAGAATAAATAATGACTTATCATGGTTAAATTAACAGTAATATATTTGCATTATAAGTCAATAGGTATTAAGAAGCTTAGACATTTGGGTACTGATCAGGACAAAAGACTTCTTGTTCTCAGCCAGTGTTGGTTTATAGAAAAGTCTGTCAGCTATTTTCGCAGCAGCTAACATTTTGGACCTCTTTTTGAGGATGAATAAACAGTCTCATGGAAGTGAGTGATGAAATACAATCTCTGCTCAGTGGACTGTTGGCAGGTATAGCAGTATCATCTTAATCTGCAAGAATGAATGCATAGTTATCAATTCCTCTAAAGCTACTGGAAGTTTGATTAAATTCTATTTAAAAGCTCTGCACATAAATTACTTCCTTATTAAATCATAATAAAACAAATATCCTAAAAAGGACAGTCCAGTGTCATTTCTTTGGCAGGCAACTTTAAATGCTGCATCACAAAATGGAAGCAATTATGTTATAGTTATTGAACTGCCCCATTCCAACCTCCAACATTTTCAGAAATAAAAACGTTCCGCCTTCTTTTCTTGCACTAAAGATTTGATGTTTGCAACATCACCAACTTCTAAACCACTATCTGCAGACGTAACATAACCCACCCTATTATTGATACTGTAGTTAAGGTATTCCAGCAAGATTTCTTAATTAAAAATACTGTATTCTGTAATGTTGTACATACACACTGTACTATAGAAAACACCTTTTTACCATCTCTCATTCTCCAGTCTGACAATTCCAGTACTGACTTACCATATTATCTCGCTTTAACCAAACTCATGCGGTCTTGTTTTACCCTTGCTTCAGTAAATGACAAGAGAGTTACTAAGGCCTTACAGTGTATTTGAAGCTCTACCTGTTATTGAATCATTCTCTGATTCATCACAAGCCATGTTGGTGACAACTTTTACAGCAGTGTTAACAAGTGCCTTTTTCAATGGTCATCCATCTGCCAGGTATAAGACTGATGGAAAGGACAGAAAACCTGTTGGAATTAATATTTAGAAAGCAAGAAGCAACATGTCTACCAATATTTATATTATTATCATTAGAAATAAAATAAAAAATGCTGGACCAAAACACAACAGAGTACAAAGTTTTGAGCACTTTCATTCCAACTGAAAAGGAACTTTATCAGAAGCTGTGTTCTTCCTTTTATACACTTAAAAAGGTGCCAAAAACACCACCAAAATTTAAAAGTATGCAGACATGAAGATACTAATACTAGTACCAAACTTCCTGTTTCGAATATATATGCATGCTAAACACTAATAACATTAAAATACATGTAAATATTGAATACAAAACCTTAATAGTGGATTCACTAAGAATTAGTGAACAATACATATGAAATAATTTATATAATTAATTGAAGTATTTATTTATTTTTATTTATATATTTAACATTTGTTAACTGGGAAAGTCTGACTTGGAACGAAGCCAATTTTCAGTGGATGCCCGGGATTAAATGCTCCAGACACATGTCTTTATAACATGGGAGGAAACCGCAGCACCCAGTGGAAACCCACACAAATGCAGGGAGGACATGCAGACTCCACACAGAAGGCACCCCAGCTGAGAATCGAATGGGAGAACCTCTTGCTGTGAGGCAACAATGCTACCACTGCAACACTGCGCTATCAGTTTAGAATATTAGAAGATTTTAGAAAGATCAGGTTGTAGAAATCCTATAGCAGGCAGTTTGGTTTAATTTTCAAAATAGGCTTGTTAGATATCAACTCATTAATACCCAGTGGGGAAGTGGCATTTAATAAACGTTGACAGTAAAGCTCCCTCTTCTCAACAAAGGTTTCCCAATCACCACCCCTTTCTGGACCTTCCACCTTCTCTAAAATGGTAAAACCAAATTTCTTAAAATCTTTGCACACTAAAGAATACTTGTAAAGGGCACTACAATTGTTGGCTTTACCCACTGCAAACGTGTGCTGATAAATTCTTGTACACAAAGGACCAATAGTCTTTCCTACATAGAATGTGGGACAAGATAGACAAAAGGCTATATATATGGAGAGTGGCTTGGATGGCAGGCTGAAAGTAGCACAAACTTTCTGCTCTGCAGTACTACAATTCTTCTGACAGGAATTATCTACAAAAATCACCAAAAATAACCTCAAATTTACAATTTAGAAAATTCAAGCGCTTTACTGGTGTGTTTTCCAACCTATATTTTTTTATATTTTCCTGTCAAACTTAAAAGAAGAAGGAAGAGAGAATTACAACTGAAGAAAGACGAGTCTTCTCAAATCTACTCAGCAGGAAAACTCTATAAAAAAAGAACTACATTCAGTTATTACAAATATTCAGGATATAATGTAAAAAATGGACATACTGGACCTTAAAGTTGACAAAATTAAAGAAGATTCAACTAAACAATTTGAATTGTTAAGTGGTATTCTAAAACAATAGAAAATCCAAATAACAGCACTAGAGAAGTCAATCTCTGACACTGACTGTAGATTAATAGAGGGAGAAAAAAACATTGAACTCCTTCTACAGCAAAATAATAGACTTATCAACAAAGTTGATGACTTGGAAAACCACTCCAGGAGGAATAATATCAGAATTTATGGTATACCAAGAAAGAATAGAAGGAGATAACATAGTGAATTTTTTAACTACATGGCTTCCCAAAACTTTAAATCTTCAGGAAGCTCTTTCTTTTGGCATCAAAAGAGCCCACATATCTCTATCTACAGTTTCTTCCAACAGCAAAAACCCAAGATCCATCATTCTGAAATTTATATCCAGCCAAGATAAGGATCTCATCCTAAATCCTGCTTGTCCTCTCTCCATTGAAAATAGATGACCAGGTAATTAGATTTGGTAATGGTTACTCCTCTGCTGTCATTTCAAAAAAGAAAAACTTTTATTTCCTTATCACATCACTAAAAAAAAGCTGCTATTAAGGTACAGCTAATAAAGCCTGCTAAATAAGAGACTGTTTACCAGAAGGAAAAAGATCTTTGGAAACTCTTGAAGAAGCAAACACTTTTGTACGGAAGAAAAACTTAATAAATGCAGAAGAACAACTATATACTAGAGGCAAACAACAAAAACTGATTGGTCTGTGAAAGACAAAAAAAAAATCCAGAGACAAATAAATAAATATATACTTAATTTATCTTTCTTAACAAAATGCTGTTTTAGTGCTCATTGGAAATACTCACAAAAGAGAAAACAAGGTAATATATTGTCTTTTATAGCTCAACAAACAGTCATTTGCAATATAATTTATCCTTGAAAAACTGCATAGACTAGTTTAGTAAATAAAACAAGCTTTAAGATGCATATTTATTATATAGTCACTATACACTAGTAGTTATTATTAGTAGTGCTTCATATTAGTCCTTTACAGTCCAGATAATTGCAAGGGAAGAAATGAAAATCTTTGAAATAAATCCTATACGTATCTGAAATGTGGCTTTGTCTCTATGTAAAATGATCCACTTGCAAGATGTTAAGCCCTCATTTATGTTAAACTGTGTGAAAAATTAATCTAGTCTTGTTACAGCTATTTTAAATATGCTTATTAAACATTATTTATGCCACACATTTAGTAATATTTAATGCATTAGAATGCAGATTGCCTTTGCTGGGAAATATCTCTTTCTATCTGCTTTTGTCACTTAATATCACCAACGTGGATTTTACTGTTTACGAATGGCTGTTTTAGCCAATTGCGGCAAATACAGTATGTCCATGAGCATTTTGTGTTTAGACCTTCACATTAAAACCATCATTCCTGCCCACATACCTTGAATCTTCTCTTAGTGACTTTGAAAGCTGGCTGAAGCTTTTAGAAACAGTACAAAGCTCCATCTTTGCACAGGAACCACTGCAACAGCTTGTAGGAAACAGTATTTGACATTTGAACTCTCCTCTCAGTCTCAGACTCATCGGACCAACCAGAAAGCAACAGGAATGTTAACCTGATGAATGTAAGGGATTAATTTTTAATATTCAGATATATTATTAGAGATTCAGATGCATTTCTGTTTTTATAAGTGCAATTAAACAATAGTTACATGAGTCTATTAGAGTTCTGGTAAACCTTTACTAGACTTCTGAATATTGAACATACACTGATATACATGATGCTTATCATATACTCAAGGTACTGGACTTTGTATTTACATTGAAACAAGATAACTGAATTTCTGTCATTTTAAGTGCCTTCATTTACACAATCCACGGGGTTCCTTTACATGGGATTTTTATTTCCTTAATTAGTGTCAGCTGCATTTATCATGCTATTTTGCCATTGTGTGGTGGGGATGTGTCTTTGTAGCAGCCACACTCTCATGACTTTATGACTGTTATCTATGATACTTTGTAAAGACTGATGCACTACATTTATATGAATTTCAGCTGGTATTTTTTTTTTTTACTGTTAACAATATCTATGTCTTATTATAGCTGTTGAATATTATAGCTGATCTGGGCACCTTCACTTTTGGCCAATTACTGCACTCCACTAAGATCTGAGGAGCACTTTAAGATATGGTGTTAATAAACTGCACTGGGATTTCTATGTATACTGTTAGATCCAAAATGGGATGCATGCTTCAGTCCATAATCAAAATGTGTTTTGTGAAGAAAAGGATCAATCTCCTTATGCCTCTCTGTAAAGGGGCTGTAGTCATCAGCCCTGGTGCTATTTGTGTTCACAAACTCTAAGGTTTCACATCCATATTCCATATTGTTTTTTCATGATACTAGACTCAATATTATGATACCGCTTGCAGCTACGTATATTTACATGCAGATACCTTAGAGAGAATATATTCTGATAGTCGATAAGATAATCTGCTGTGGCAGTAAACTTGGTATTAGCTGACAGACACATACTGTCACATGATACCCAGCGTATCAGTTATATCAGTTTGATTAGTTCTGCTAGTCTTCTAGAATTTTAATTTCTTCATTTAAGACAACTAGAAAAATTGAAGGTTAAGACTTCTTTAATCCAGAGGAACTTTATAACTTGTCATAAGGGGCGCATTATATGTGACTGATGTAGATCACTGATATGAAACCAAAATGTTTCTTTGTATATGATTTTCATTGCAATGTTTATGTATAAGGTGGCTTTGTAAAAGAGTATTGCTCAGGATATAAGAACCTAGATAAAAATGCCATCTTTAAAAAAAAAAAGATAATAATTTTGCTGTTCTCATACTTCAATACATTCCATTTGTTTTTATACTTCATTTTACTCTTCTGTTGCTAATTTGTTTGAGAAAATGAACATGCTGTTTAGAAAATTAATAGTCTGTTGACACTTGCTACTAAATAAATGCCCCATCTGAAATTACATATCTAAAATGCAAAGTTATGAGACTGTGCCTCCTGAAACATGTATATAATAAGTAATGGAAAGTACTGTTTTACATCTTTATTAGTTGTTTACCTTATAGGTTGTCCTTCTTGCTTCTTTCTCCCTTCTCTAATTAATTATCAAACCTCCAGTAGTGGAGAATCACTCCTACATGCTATGAGTTGGCAGATCTGTGGCTTATGTTTAGAACATATTAAGCCAGGAACATTAGTTTCCATGAGAAGGGTTTTCAATGTATATAATATTGAGCATTCTTTGCTGATTATAGAAATTTTGTCCATAACAAATGCCATTTTAACTTGTTTTAGAAGTATTATAGGAAATCATTATAAATACTTTATTATTATACAATATGTTATACAATGTCAACATAGAGTCGCGGTGGTGCAGCGGTTAGCGTTGTCGCCTCACAGCAAGAGGTTCTCCTGTTCGATTCTCGGCTGGAGTGCCTTCTGTATGGAGTCTGCATGTCCTCCCTGAGGTCGAGTGACATTAAAGACATGCAGGTAGGTGCGAGCGTGAATGGGTGTGCCTTCGTTGAAGGTTGGGCGTCGGGCTGGCAACTCGGCACTGTAAAAATTCACTGCCAATCATGAGCGGATGGGAGTTCCACTGTGGCGACCCCTAACCAGGAAAAGCCAAAAGTCATGTTATACAATGTCAACATATAAATGTTCATCTATAAATGTAAATGGGCTAAATAATATCATTAAGAGACGAAGAGTTAAATATCCTTACATAAGGTAGATATAGTATTTCTTCAAGAGACACATCTAATATCATAAGATTTAAATAAGCCTTTACTAAAAAAATATGAAACATTGGTCCGCTCCCAATTTAAACACAAAAGAAGAAGTGTGTTAATTCTTTGGAAAAAATGCCCCAAAATTCCTGAAATCATAGATTCTTACATAGATAATGATGAAATGTGAGTATTGGTGGTAATTAAACTTGAGAAAAAGTATTACACTCTCATAAACTCTCGTTGGATTCCCAGAATTGGTACAAAAATGGTAAGGAAATACTTATACATCATAACCTTACATTCTAGAGGACAGATAATATTAGCAGGATATTTCAATTGCATTGTTTCTTCTAGTGAAACAACAAACTCTAAATTTCTAAAAAATTCTCCCATAGCAAGACACCTAAATAATTATATCAATTCAAGGAATTTAAAAGATATATATTATATAAAATTACCCTGTTCCCTAAAATTTTCCCATAGGTTTGGGGCACAAACTAATATTGAGAAAGTATTAGTAACTAGCTGTTTATTATCAAAAACAGAAAATGCACTTTCAATATCTTGCCCCTTATCTGAACGTAACACTGTTATCTTTAATATAACTTTTCATTCTGAAGGCTTAAATTTCTGGCAGAGAATCCCAGCTTATATTACAAAAATAAAAGGCTTTTGAGACTGGATGTTAACTGAAATAAATCAATTTATGGCGATAAACAATAATGGACAGGTATTAAATACGATTTTATGGGATACCCTAAAAGTTATGATATATGGGAAGATCAAGGGCTGGTACCTCCTAAAAAGGAAGGAATGGGACAAAAGACTAATTGATATTCAAAATGAAATAGATAATCTAAAACAAAATCTTGCACCTAATGACAAGAAAGTTTTAGATAATATAAATAAATTGAATAAGGAATACCAAGACATTCTACAACAAGAAATCTTTATAAACTTAGAAAAAATCAAATTACACTCATACTCTATTAACCCTAAAGGTTTACATAAAATCGCAGTAAGATCAAAATACTTGACTTAAAAAAAATAAATATATAAAAACAAGAGAAAATAAAAGTTTCAGACACAAAAAACATATTACGCTATTTCAGGAAACAGTATGAAAATATAAATAGCCATAAACCAGCTGTAAATAAAATCTTAGAATTTTTTTTAAAAAACAATATTTCAGAGATTGTATGCCCTGAAAACATTGCCAAAATTGATAAACCCTTTACTTTTAAATAATTAAAAGATCAAGTAAGTAAACTAAAAACCAATAAAGCTCCAGAGCTAGATGGTCTGATTCTTGAAGTATACAAAATCTTACTAGATAACATATTAAAAATCTTATTAAATGGATTCCATGAAATCAAGATTATCCCTGTGATTCAGGAAAGCTAAAACTCCATGCAGGAACAGTGTAACAACTCCTACATGGAGTTCGGCCAGTTAGCTATTCAGCAAACAGCTGATCCGACGTGCACGAGCCTGTCTATACTGTTCCTGCACAGAAGACCATGCGGCATGCTAATCACCTCATTTGCTGGTGAAAACCATGCAAATGAGGTAAATTAGTGATTCAGGAAGCTACCAGGTCTCCTTACAGGAACAGTGTCAGTGCAGAAATGTGTTCAGTTACTAACTGAACACATGTCTACAAAAAAGAAAATGGAGGCATGACAGCACAAATAAAAGCATGTACTCACATCTGTAGGCATGTCAATGGCCAAACATATGGCCAGTGGCATGAATAAATGTTTAATTTTAATTAAAAAGAAATATATATATATTTTGTTTGTGGCTGATCTTGGACGTTTAAGCATAGTGCAGTGATGTGCAAACACAATCGTGCCAAAAATAAAAAAAATGTGAAAACCCAAGTTTAAAGAAAATCTGCATTTTGCCATTATAGTCTACTGCATGCAGAATCAAAACAATACCAGGGGACAGTGGTTATCAAATGAGGGGGAATTTACTGAATCACAAAATATTCTAAGTCCAAAACCTGCACCTAACCGTGTAGGTGTTAGAACAGAATTGTGTAGGCAGGAGGAGCAACTAACATGAAAAGGCGGTGTGGCATGCATGCTGTACGCACATTGGAGCAGTGTTGCTTTGGTTTATGCTTAGCTAAGCCCAGCTAAGCAAGGGGTGTGTCTGAAGCTGTATAACTTTGTTTATTCCAGCTGAATGTGTGTGCATGGCGCGCACCAGGTCTGAAAAAAAAAACACAGGAAATGGCAGCACTGTGTATATATAAGCAAGGGGGTGTGTGCTAGGCTGTATAGCCTTGTTTACCTTGCCTAAATGGGGTTGAGCAGCACGCATTGGGATTTAAACCGCAAAAATAAAACAATTACAGGAAATGGCAAGTGGAACAAGAGAAAAAAGGGAATTGGCAGAATAGAGGCACTCAAATACAAGTAATAGAGTTGGCAGGTGGAATGTATCATACTCAGCCAATCACACAGACAGCATCTGCAGCACACCACTATAAACTATGCAAACACCTTTCAGTCTAGTTTTTCCCACACAGATGGGGAAATTTTACTTGACAAAACTAACAAAATGTTAGGGGCTGCTGTCACCCTCATACATCAGTATGTGCAAAAGACTGAGGGTGGTGAAGAGGACAATGCTGACAACTGCCCAAGAATTATGAGGAGGAGGAGAAGAGTGTTCAGGCCCAGGGTAACCTACCAGGGGCTACATGATCTGGAGATAGCAGAATGCTACAGGGTGGTCAGGGACATATTGCCACAAATTGTGGAGCTGTGCCGACCTTGCCTCACATCCAGAACAAACAGAGGGGAACCATTCCCAGTGGATACCAAGGTATGTGTAACTCTAAGAGTACTAGCTATATGTACTTTCTAAAGACCAGCTGTGGATATCATGAGGGTCTCACAGGTATCTGTGTCCAGGATACTCCACCAGTTCCTGGATGCCATGCGACCATATGCCGAGGAGCATATTAAATTCCCCACCTGCTGTGAGGAGAGGACCTGCAATATGCATCTCTTCCAACATGTAGCAGACTACCCGGAGGTACTGGGTGCCGTAGACTGCATTCACATCCACATCCACATCAAAGCACCACCTGGTGACCGGGGTAGGGTCTACATAAACTGCAAGGGGTTCCACTCTAACTACCAGGTTCTGTGCGATGCCCAGGGCATTATCATGAATGTGTGTGCTGGCTGCCCTGGAAGCTATCACAATTCCCAAATCTGGCATTCCTCACAGCTGTATCAGTGGTTTGCCAGGGGATAAAATCCTGTATGGCCATTTAGTGGGGGATGTTGGCTACGCACTGGAGCCATGGATGATGACACTCATCAGAAATGCACAGAAACCCACACAAAAGCACCATAATGAGGCACACTCACAAACCAGGATCATTATAGAGTGTGTGTTTGGGATGCTCAAGTCATGGCTCTGCTGCCTTGACAAATCTGGTGGAGCCTTGCAGTACTCTCCAGCCACATGTGCACACATGGTCATAGTATGTGCCATGCTACACAATATGATCCTGCAGAAACAGCTGCAGCAGGAACAAAATGGAGAAGGGCCACACAGCCCCCCACCATTGCCAAGGCCTCCACTGGCACAGAGGGACTTGGAGCAAGAACATCCTGAGCCTGCCCCTGTAGGCAGATGGAGATGTGCCTAGTATGCCCTGGCCCTGGCAAAGAGGCAACACATAGCACATACACTGACACTGTAGGGCCCCAAGGACTGATCTCTCTCTCTGTCTGACTAGCACACACCGTAAAATGTATGCCAAACATCACACCACTTATACCTGACCATGTACAGGCAGTGTATTGTGTGCATCCGACATAGTCAGCCCTCAGGCACCAGCCTCACAAAAGCTGCAGGCACAAGGTAAGCCAGTCTCTGTAACAAATTAAACTAATGGAGTGGGATTTTCTGATAGAATATCTATGATATTGATCAAGTATGTAAGGGAATGGGGTGGCTAACTGGGATTGCAGCAGACAACTGACAGCTCTGTGGGACAGCAGAATGTGTATCCCTGGTACTGCCCTACCCACACCATGCAATATCACCACAGTTGACAAATACCACTGCAGTATATGTGGTGAGTCAAATAACTGGGGGGATCATAGGTCATATGCATGGATGTCAAAGTGGGGGTCCCATATCCACCACCAACCCCACACAGCAAATCAGCTGTAGGCAATCATACAGAAATGCATGGCAAAGGCCTCCACATAATGACATCCATGAAATCCCCACCCACAGACTTTTACACAGTGATATCACAGCAGGTCTGGCAGTGACAATATGGCTTTGAAAGGTAAGATGTCTGAAACTAGAAATGTGTATAACAGAACAATCTGACTTGTGGTTGATACTGTTATGCCTGTAGTCTGAAAGCTAGGGCACACCACTATGCTACATACGACCAAAATGTTAAGCAAATATCAGCACAGTCTTTACAGATGTGTATCGTGTACAGTTGTGTCACCCCGCCATAGTTCCATAGAAATGCAGTAACATGTTCCTTGACTTAAGCAGCATCTAGCTGTCACCCAGAGTGATGGCACAATAGTAACAGAAAGCAATTGTCAGTAACAACCACAGTCAACTTACTGTTGCCATCCCAGGGGTGTCTCATGTTGGCAGCCTGGGAACATATAATCATCAGAATGCACTGGCCTGTTACAGATGGCCTGCATCTGTCACACCTGGTCTACAGGCCTCTGGCAAATGCCTATGCCTCACCTACAGTGCCCTTTAGGGAGTGTCATGGGGTCCAAAACACCAACATAACACAGTCCACAAAATGCAAAGAAAGGACATGCTGACAACTGCTAGGAGCAAACCTGCCAGCCTCAGGGAGCCAGAAATCAGGACAAAGCCATGAATAATGGGGTGATGAAGGTCCAAAGAGAAGTACTCCTGTGAAATACTGCTCTAATAATGTTATAAGGTTGATGGAATAATTTGTAATAGCATAGAATGTCTGATGGGTACGAAGTCTGAAACTGCAATGTCAACCCTCAGTAATATGTGACTTCAACCCGGAGTGACTTGCAAAACACTTTTGCTGGAAAAGCACACTTGTTTGGGTAACCAGCAAGATATAAGAGCCATTGATATGGACATTCTTTGATACTCTGTACAGTTGACAGGCAGGGCTAGGAGTTTAAACATGGGAATGCACTAACTGTAGGCAGACCTAACGCTGGAAGATGGTGACATGTCTGCACCCACAGAACCCTGGGCCACAGCCATGGGGAGTAACACACCCCTTCCTGATCACTCATCCCATGCAGCATCCTGACCCAAACATGTGGCCATCCAAGCAAAATGAGGTGGACCATATGTATATGTATGACAAACACACACCTCCAGGTTGGTCAAACAGTCTGACACACACAAGACACTCCAAGTGCAGTTAACCATTGAGGAGAGCCCAATGCAAAATACTGGCAGCTACAGACAAACATATCTGCCAAAGACACACACACCCTACATATCCTAGCCCCCTACAAATCTATCTGGAGTCTGCCTGTCACTCTGATCCTGTCTGACTTATATTACCCAACTGTGGACTGGAAATCAGACCAGGCCAGAACATAAATGCACAGAGATTCCACCATTGTAATATATCAACAAGGTGCTGGACCACTTCCACAGTACCAGCAGTCAATTGCTTATAGGCACACCCCTCAACATGCTGGATTGTGCAAGAATGTGTAGCATTTGGCCCATAGATCTTGTGTGTGCATCATCCATCCTGTATTCCTCTGTTAAATCACTGTGATGATCTGATGAGGTATGTTACCAGGTACTGAAACAATACATGACAGTGTCAAATGGCATATATGACAGATGTCTGCTAAAACAAGCCCTGTAACCCTAGCAACCTATACATTACTGAGAGAAAGTGTCACAATTATTGTATGGCCAATTGACTCCACATTTTGATAGGCTATCTCCATATATCTTGCACCAGCAGGTTGAGAGGTATGACTGTAATACAAAATAAACCAGACTGCAGTACAACAATCCCTGGAATGGAGTTGCACATGCACTATAGAAGGACACACTGGGCATGCTCATAAACTTAGAGAAATGTTGGTAAGATCTAGGCATAAACAGGCCTTCCCCACCCAGTGCACTTTCCATTGCCCCACCTTAGCAGTCCTGAAGATGTCTGTCACCGTATAAGTCACTTTTGTTAGGCCCACCCTCATATGCTCTGTGGCATGTACAATAACTGCATAATACTATATACAAATAAATAATTAGGTAGGAGTTCTAATCTCAGTCCTGGCAAATGTAAAAGTGTGTGCGTGTGTGTGTGTGTGTGTGTGTGTGTGTGTGTGTGTGTGTGTGTGTGTGTGTGTGTGTGTGTGTGTGTGTGTGTGTGTCTGTGTGTTCACAACTAGAAGCTTTTGGGTCCATTCAAAAGCAGTACACTTCCCTCTCCCAACTTTAGCAGTCCTGCAGATATCAGTCATCTTAGAAGTGCCTTCCATCAAGCCTCAGCCCCATAACCTCTGTGGCATGTGCAATAACTGCATAACACAATAGTATAAATAACTAGTTAGGTAGGAGTTCTAACCTCATTCCTGACAAATGTAGAAATGTGTGTGTGTGTGACAGTTGTGTGTGCAAGACAGAGTTGTGTGTTTGTTTGTTTATAGGTGAAATAGTTTTATGCCATTCCCACCCAAAACACTTCACAGTGCTCCACCTTATTAGTCCAGATGATATCAGTCCCTTATCAGCAACCTTGGCCAGGTATCAGCCCTATAAGCTCCATAGTGTGGGTAATAAATGCTTAACACTATAGTACAAATGACTAGTTTGGCAGGAGTTCTACTCTTGTATCTGGCAAATGTGTGTGTGTTTATGTATGTTGCTAAGTAGAAGAATTTTGATATGTTTTCCACCCACTTTCCTACGTTATCAGTCCTGCTGATGTCATTCCCCATATCAGCACCTTTGGCAGAATCTCAGCCCAGTAAGCTCTGTAGCACATGCAGTAACTGCATAACACTGTGTTACATATCACTAGATAAGTAGAGGTTCTTCTCTCACATCTGCTAAGTGTATGCATTTCTGTTTGTAGGACAAAGTATTTTGATAAGTTTAACACCCACTGCACTACTTTATCAGTGCTGCTGATGTCATTCCCTTTATAGATTCACAAGTGTGTAGTAGGTAATGGCCTAGGAGCCTTAACAAGCCTAGCACATGGAAGGGCCCTGCCATTTTGCCACCCGATGTTACATCCCACTGCCTGTATCAAGTATAGCCACTGCAGTGATCCTTGGGTTGAACTGTCTATTACCCATCCACTCATCAAGATTTCTCTGGAACAGGGTCAGCTAGGGTCTCTGCATGACATGTATGGGAAGTGTATTCCGGGGCATGTGCAGTCTCTTGGTGAGGGACATGTCCCACCAGCATGTTGTGCTGATTGTGGTACTGAGGTAGAGGTCTCTACAGTGGGTGATGTGGATGGATTTATATGTGGCATTTCTAAACCAGCTTGGTCAGACATGGCTTTGTAAGTCAAGCACAGATGGTTGCTAATTAGGTGATATGACACAGAGAATAGCTTAGGTCCGCTGAGTCTGTCTGTGCAGGATGTGTGTTTAATGCCTAGGAACCCCTTTGTGAGGTGCTTCTGTGGCTTCTTCAGCTGTAGCAGGTGTCTAGTTAGTTACATGGCAAATGGGCCATAATACTTGGGGAGTGGGGTCTAATGAGGGAATATTAGACAGAGATCATTACCGCTGTCTTCCTGGATCCACAACTCTTGGTAATGCAATGTGCCATATAGAAGGACTTCCTGCTCACAGTGGCAATGTGGTGCTTGAAGGAGAAGTTGCTGTCAACCTGTGTCCCTAGATCTCTTATAATGCCTGCAGTGTTCATTGGGGTCCCATTGATGTGGAACTTCCTGGGAACTGAGTGTTTTACCAGATGGGATGATACTGCATTTTGTGGTGTTAAGCTTCTGGCCATGGTGTCCACACCACTCATTGGTCGCAGTGAGGCCTCTCTGCAGGATGTCTGCATCACTTGTGAAGTTCATGATAGCTCCCAGTTGCAGTCATCTGTGAACTTGGTCAGCCAGAATTCCTCTGCGTTGGGCTGGACTCCTGAGAAGTAGATGCTGGACAGGACACTATCCAGTACTGATCCCTGTGGGACTCCACTCATGACTGCTTGCCAGTCTGACTTGGAGTTTGCCACTGTCACACTGTGTTTTCTGTGAACCAATTTGCAAACCACCCACTGATATAAGGGTTGATGCCTAGTTTGTTGGGTTTACCAATAATCCCTTAATGAGGAATGGTAGCAGAAGCCTTGAGCAGATTGAGGTAAGCTGTATGCAGTGCCTTAAGGTCATACACAGCCCTGGTGTCTCACTGAAAGATATCTACCAGTTTGAGCAGGCATGATCTGCCATTCACAAAGCCAAACTGTGTGGGGTCTAGAGTTAGGAGATCACCCATATCTTGGTCAATCAGGTCCCTGATGATGTGACCATACCCATACATAGTAGACTTGTCAGGCTAAGGGCCCAATAGTCCCCAGGGTCTGTAGATGCTGCTCCTTTATGGTGAGGGATGACTGTAGCAGTGTGCCATTATGGAAGGACAAAGCCTGAGGTGAGGCTGTGACTGACCAGGGCACACAAATGTGGTGCCAGGTCTCTTTGTATATCATGTAGAATACAGCCACGGATATGTTGGGGTCCCATGGAAGCTGTATCCTTGCCTGTGGGCAAAGCAGGTCTAACCTGGCATGCAGTAATGCTGGGTGCCTGGCATTCATCTGCCATTGGGATTGTCCCCTTGAGGGGGGAGAGGTGTAAAGCTGGCACTGAATGTGTTGGCAAGACTGTGGCCAATATCTGTTGTGTCAGGATAGGAATCAGCATTGTGCAGTAACTCACAGCACTTGTGGTTATTGCTATGGAGGTTGTTGATATAACTATCAAATGCTTTTGTGATTGTCGTCAGTGTCTGCTGCAAATCTGCCTCCGTAGCTGCATGTAGGTGATTCCATGAGGGATCCCAAGTTGTGTTTGAGGCTAATAAGGGGGTTCACCAGTCATGGGACACCACCATTTTCTGCAACAGTGTCCTCCTTCTGTTGTACACTTTAGTAATAGCAGGGGACCATCACATTGGCTTCCAGTGTTTGGAGGACAGTGTCTGTGTTCTGTTGGCTATGGCTAGTACCATACATCCATGTATATGTTTGTGCAGTGTATATGTATATGATGTGACAGTCATGCAGCTATTTCCCATTGGCATGGGTACAGTGAAGTCATCCACCCCTACCTTTCTGACTGCCATGTCAGCAATGGAGAGGTTTTGCAAGGTGGTTACCTTTGTGGGGAGTGTGGGTGAGATGTTGAGCTCCATGTCGATTACATCAGGTTTGGATCTGACCAGGTAGGGATTGACAACTGCGGTCAAGCAACAGTCCCATATGTAAGTAATCAACACAGGTCAAGGTTGATGCATCCTCTCCTGGGGGTCAGTATGAACCAGTCCAGGGCACTGGAACTGATGAATTCCATGGAAGCATTGGGCCAGTGTACTGGTGCTTGACTACCTTTCCCAGGTGATGGAGGGGTAGTTGAATCCTCCTACTATGTCAGTGTTGGGTTGGACCTTCATAGATGCCAGGGTGTTGAGGAATGTGCATTGACAGTCTAGGGACAAAGCTGGGGACTAATAGCAGGCTATGATGTGGATTGCACTATTTCCCAAAGTCAGTTTTATCGGAAGTACCGCCAAGTCATTATGCTGGGATACTAGTCTGGAGGTGTGCATATCCATTTTGGATATGGAGTCAACACCACCTGTGGAGGTGTGGTCCATGTTTTGGCGCTGACAGCTGTGGAATGCATCATAGCCTGTTAGTGCAAGGCTGCTATCTGCTGCTGTGAACCACCTCTCTATTACAGCACAAATGTCAATGTCTTCCACTCTAAGTAGTGCTTTGAGTGACTGCATCTTGACAGTTAGATGTCTACTGTTTAGCAGCATGACCCTCAGATTGCATACATGTCTAGCTGTTAAGGTGGTAATTTGATTTGGAACACTGCCTAATAAAGCAATATAGGGGTGGCATGACACTTACCCTGTACATTTGAACCCATGGCTGACAGATTTAGGAAATCCCTGGCAAAGCATTGAGATCTGTCAGTTATGTTATCCCAAGCAGATAGATACTGGATCCCCTGAGAATGACACAGCACATAAGTCAATGGTGCAGTCAATTATCTGCTGATAGTACTGCATCATCATTCTGGGTGACAGCAGTATACTGCTCAGGGCTACTGTCACACCTACCTGGATCACATAATCCAAGTGTTCAACCATGTCTCTTGTCATGTAGCAGAGTAAGGTGTGTCTCAGGTCATTCGCACCCACATGAATGATGACATAGTGATATTTGTAGCTGTTGTGGAATGGCATGACTGAGTGTGCCATGTGTTGGATGCTGGCACATGATAGACAGTTGGCCGTTACCTCTTCCATAATCAAAATAGTGAGTGTGACATCTGTGTGCCACAGTACTGAGTCACCCATGATCACTGTATTGTGCAAGGTGGTCAGCCTTAGGAGCTTAGGTTGAGGGTCACACTGTGTAGGTGACATATGTGTCCTTTGGTATATGCTATGTCATGGTGTCTGAGTGGGTGTTTGTCTTGCTGGTCTGTGCTGTTTTTGTAAATGTCCATTGAGTGCCTCTGTGAAGGTGGGTGTATGGATTTTCAGAGTATGTCAGGGCTGTCATAGTGGATGTTGTGGCGAGCTATGTGGTCCACATGGTATGGTGCAGGTGTTGATCTCATCCTCTTGACCAGCTAGTCCAGTCTTTGCTGGAGAGTGCATATTTTCACATTTGGTGATATAGGGGTAACTCTCACTGGTCTGAGTGTTTGGAGTTTAGAGGAGAGGGTTGTCTGTGTACATGAGGCAGTTGCAACAGTCCCTCAGAAGTGACAAGTGCATCAGATTAATGGGTAAAAGCACTAAGTAGTAAGTGCTGGGGCTAATCCCATGATGAAGGAGTACTGCTGATGGCTCCCAGGTGTGATACACTTATTGATACAATAACCCGTGGAAGTGCAAAGCTATGATGCTATTTGAAGTGCAAGACAGAAAAAACTAGCAAGATGTACTGGTGAAACTGAAGGCAGACTTCCTGCCATCTGTAATACTTTACCTCAGCTGTGCAGTTATCAGCATCTTTGGCCAGTTGTAAGTCCAGTAAGCTCTGTAGTGTGTGCAGTAATTGCATAACACTGTAGTGCAAATAATTGGATAGGCAGGAGTTCTAATCTCAATGCTAGCAAGTGTATGTGTGTGTGTGTATATGTGTGTGTGTGTGTGTGTGTGTGTGTGTGTGTGTGTGTGTGTGTGTGTGTGTGTGTGTGTGTGTGTGTGTGTGTGCACACGCGCGCACGCACATGTGTGTGAGAATGATGTAGTGTGTGAGTTATACCATTTTGACTTGTGTACCACCCTTTACTCTTCCCCTCACTCCGATTTAGTAATCCTGTTTATGTCATTCACCTCAGAAGTACCTTTGGAGTAGGTGAAATTGAATAAGCTCTGTGGCACGATAGATCACTGCGTAACACTATAGCAGAAATAACTATATAAGAAGGAGTTCTGATCCCACTACTGGCAAGTGTGTGTGTGTGTGTGTGTGTGTGTGTGTGTGTGTGTGTGTGTGTGTGTGTGTGTGTGTGTGTGTGTGTGTGTGTGTGTGTCTCTGAATCAGATAATTTGTGGCTTATGCCATTTTAATTTGTGTACCCCCCATTACACTTCCCCCACATTACTTTACTAGCGTTGTTGTTGTCATTTACCTTACAAGTACCTTTGGACAAGATGAAATAATGAAAGCTCTGTTGTGCATCCACTAACTGTGCAATACCATAATACAAGTAACTAGATAGGCAGGATTTCTACTCTCAATACTGGTAACTGTTTGTGTGAGAATCATGTACTGTGAAGGTTATACCATTTGGAGTTGTGTACCACCATACTCATCCTAATTTAGTAGTCCTGTTGATGTTATTCACCTTACAAGTACCTTTGGATGAGGTGAAATTGTGTAAGCTCCTTGGTGCATCTGATAACTGTGTAACACTACAGTAGACATAAATAGATAGGTAGGAGTTCTGATCTCAATACTGATGTGTGTGTGTGTGTGTGTGTGTGTGTGTGTGTGTGTGTGTGTGTGTGTGTGTGTGTGTGTGTGTGTGTGTGTGTGTGTATGTGTGTGTGTATGGATCATATCTTGTGTGGCTGATACCATTTTGATGTGTGTACCATACATGGCAGGTGACCACCTCCTAATGACATTACTTTATCTAGTGTGGTAATGGCATCTGCCTCACATGCAACATGTAAAACCATTGTACATGTCATAGCAGTCCTCTGTACAGATGTGTCTGGAACATCCAGATGTTTGGAACCTATTAGTGCTCTGTCTGCCTTAACAATCCCCATGTATGTGTTATAGTTGCCAAATAGGCCACAGTGAGTGTACTGACAAATATGGAAGCATCAGGTATCATACCTGAATGAAACAGCATATTGATACAATGTCTGCTACCCCCACTCTTGTCCAGGCTTGTAGGTGTAATATATGAGTCCAGATGCTTGGTTGTACAAGTGAATTGTTCATGTCATGGGTCACATTAAAGGTTGGGAAAGGTGTGGACTGACATATTGCGGTCTCAATCAGTATATATATATCAGAAACAAATGGCATCTTAACAGGTGTGTATACATTTTATATCCACTGTATAGCAGTAATGTTTCACACATGTCCCTACCTTATTCAGTTTGTCCAACACATTTTGCTGGTGTCTGTCCAGACATCTTGCACTGACAGGTTGTGAGGTATGCTACAGGAATGTTACATTCTTTTCAGATAGGCCCCTGTGGTGACCACTGTGATGAATACAATTAACCCCACCACAAGTGAGCATAAATAAATATGGCTATTAGTCATAGTTGTGTGTGCATGGGAACTTGCATGCCCTCCACATGCCTGGGGTATTGCCAAAGCACAAATGAACAATTCTATACTCACCCGCTTCAGGCTGCTGTCCCATATGCAGACCAGTGTGACCTATGTAGTTGTGGGAGAGAAATATTCTCAGTAGACTTACATGTGCCTTGGTAAAGAATAGATGCAGCATGTCTGCACATTTACAGTACTACACCCAATACTACACAATTTGCTGTCCTTCACCATAGATTTGCACTTCTGTGTATTAGAAATCCCCATCCACAACTACAATCTGACCTGACACATGCATGTAGATACTGTACAGATACAAGTATGTCTCATACAGAAGTCTACTAATTCCCACTGGGACCTTACTTGCACGATCCTTGTCCATTGTGTGGGTGCCATCCACCTCTAGCAAGTGGGGCTTTGTACCCTGGTGTTGTATTGTGATGGGTGGCCCAAGCTTGGCAAGGAGCTCCTCATTTGGTGTCAGTGGGGGCTACAAGGCTGGGCTCCCACCTGTGGTTGTGGGGTCCCTAGCCATGGCAGCAGCCCTTTGACAGGCCTGGTGTAAGAGGTTGGTGGCATGATGCCACACCTGGTCATATATACGTGTGTGCAGGTCCACCTAATATACCTTGTGGACAGGACCATCCCACAGGGTGGTCCTCTCTTGCAGATGTTGCTAACTTCAGCCTAACAGTACTGTGTGGTTCTGTATTATGGCTTCCATTATCGGGTTGTATTTTGCAGGTAAACAGGTCTCCTGCCAGTGATGTGACATTTCACCTGGTATACACAGAGAAAACATCACAGGACCCAATACATTCGGCAACAGTATGTCCATTACCTGTACATGTACTTTGAATACCAGTAGCCATCACTCACAACCATACCAGTAGCCACCACTCACAACCACACCATACCCCTGTAATCTATCACTACAGTACCAGCTTGCATTGCACTCCTGGGTCCAGAGGAGTCATATTGCCTGCAATGAGGGCAAGTTGTTTGCATAATCCATCATTCCTGATTCAGGTCGGTGTACATGGATGACATTAGCCATCTTCCATGTGGATGGTGTATGGATGGTGCTGCAGCTTGGTGTGACTACACTGTGTAATGCAGCTGTAAGCACACGCCTGAGTTCATGTAGGATGCAGACAGGGATGATATGATGTCCTATGGATACTAACATGTGTTGCCTTTCAGTAGGCAATATGTACCTGCTCACTGGTGATGGGAGTGGTGTGGGTGCAGTACATATCCACCTATAGTGATGCTGAGCCAGGGGGGTTGTTTGCTCTAACTCTGTCTGCATCAGGTTGACTGTAGCTATATTGTGTGTGTGTAGCTGCTCTGATTGTCCGCCATTACAGGTTGGGTTGGTATGTTGCCTCAGATATTGCAGACATATGGGAAGATGGCCTTGTGATTGTCCCTGGTGGATGGCTCAAATTTGTCCTCATAGTTGGCCTTACAGTAATGCATCTGTGACCTTATATGCTTGTTCAGACAATGGCTGACTTGATGCCAGGTTGGTTCCTGCCCCTACTTTGCCCTATACAGCCACTATAGGGACCAAGTCTGCAGTTTGTGTAATGCTGCTGTCCAGCAAAGGAGATTACTCTACATTGGTGGAGGCAGGTATGACAAGTAAGGTATTGCTGAGTCCATACATCCATGTATGTGTTCGGTCAGTTCTTTGTAGTTGGCATAGCCACAAAGTCATAACACAGTTGGAAACCTCTCCAAGTTAGTAATGATAATCATATAATCATGCGTATTGTACTAACCATGGCTGTGTCAGGGCAATGCTACCACCAGTAACTGTAGAAATGTCACTCTTTTGGGTGCACAGTAACTAAGATTATACACGTGTACAAAATATACAGCTGTTTTAACTGGCATTTTGCATCCCATGTCTGTTTTCATGAAGTGGACACATACACCTACTCATACTGATATGTGCAAAGATAATACCTCACATACATGTCTGTTCTATGTCAGTATGGCACACTAAATTCACACTCTTGCTGTGCAGTCATCCCTCTCAACCTGTCACAGTAGGACATCTGTAGGATGCCATGCATACATGGGTGCAATGGGACAAAATCAGTGACAGTGTAAAAATACTACTGAAACATATTTGAGTCATTCAATAGCATAGTAGCCTTTGCACTGACAGGCATCCCCTGGAGGATGTCCAACAGTCATATGGCAGGAAGAGAGAGGAAAGGCTAGGAGGGTGGTATTGAGGGTAAGAATTGTTAATGTTGGCAGTATGAGTGGTATAGGGACCAAGCTACCTGATATTATGGCCAGGGGATGGTTGATATATTTGGCCAGTGGATGGTTGATATCTTGTATGTGTGCAAGAGACCGCAAGGAAATGGATTATGACTGGGTGTATGGTAGGCAGGTCACAACTGTGCTATCAAGGTGTGGACTGGAGGTGGAAATAGTAGAGCTTCTGCTGAAGAAACAGTATGCCAAGAGTGTTTTTGGAGGATGACATAAATGTCTGATAGAGTGCTATTTCTGAAGCTGAAAGCTGATGGTGTACTAATGACTGTTGTTAGTGCATATGCTATGCAAGTTGGTTGTGCGATGGATGAGAAAGAGAAATGTGACATCATTTGGGTGACATGGTGATGACTTTATCCGAGGGTGACAGACTAGTCATTGCAGCAGATGTCAATGGGCATGTTGGTGAAGGGAACAGAGGGGATGGGGAATTGATGGTGTTAAAAGGAGTGGAGATGGTGAGATGGTAGTGGATTTTGCAAAAAGAATGGACATGGCTGTGGTGAATATGTACTATAACACAAGGGAGGAGCATAGGGTGACATACAAGAGTGTAATAAGATGCACACAGGTGGAATATATCCAATGTAGGAGGGCCAGTTTGAAGGAGATTGGAGACTATAAATTGGTGACAAGGGAAGTGTATTTAGGCAGCAGTGAATGTTGGTATGTGAGATGTTGTTGGTGATCGAGATGAGGAGGAGTGTTGGGGGCAGCACCAAGGATCAAATGGCATGAATTGGAAAAGTGTGTTTGTGAGGTGGTGTTCAGGGAAGAGTTGAGACAGGGACTGGGTGGCAGGGACAATCTAACAAATATCTGGTTAAGTACAGCAAAGCTGGTAAGGGAGGCAGCTAGATGAGTGCTTGGGGTGATGTGGATGGAGGAAGCAGTACAAGGACACCTGTTGATGGACTGAAAAAGTCCTAGACAGTATACAGAGACAGAGGTTGGGGAAGAAGGAGTGGGATTGTCAGAGAGATGAGGAAAGTAGGTAGGAGTATGAGGAGATGATGTGCATGGCAAAGAGAGAGGTGGCAAAGGCTGAGGGTGGGCATATGAAGAGTTCAATGACAGGTTGAACAATAAGGAGGGATGAAAGGAATTGTACCGATTGGCTGGACAGATGCACTGAGTTAGGAAAGATGTTCTGTGGTTAAAGGTGATAAAGGATGATTAGGTATATGTACTCACAAGTGAGGAGAGTGTGTTGAGCACATGGACAGTGTACTTTGAGAGGCTGATGAATGAAGAGAATGAAACAGAGAAGGTTGGATGATGTGGGTATGGTAAATCAGGAAGTGCAATTGCTTAAAAAGGAGGATGTAAGGATAGCTATGAAGAGGATGAATACTGGCAAGCCTATTAGTCCACATTACACACCTGTGGAAGCATGGGGTTGTTTAGGGGAAAAGGCAGTGGTGTGTTATCCAGACTGTTTACTGATATCTTGGGAAGTGTCAGGTTCACGAGGAGTGGAGAGAAAGTGCTTGGGTACAGTGTTAAGAATGAGGTTGATGTGCAGAGCTGTGATAACTACAGAGGGATAACACTAACCAGTCACAGCATGATGTTATGGGTAAGAGTAGTGGAAGTGAGTTTACACAGGGAGATGAGGAGTACTGGTCAGCAGTATAGTATCATGTGTGGAAAGGGCACTACCAATGTGATGTTTGCTTTGAGACTGTTACTGGTGGAATACATAGAAGGTCAGGAGCTGCTCTGTGTCTCTCTGGAATTACAGAAAGCATATGATAGGGTGCCTAGACAGGAGTTGTGGTGTTGTATGATGATATCATGAGTGGAAGAGATACATGTAAGAGTGGTACAGGATATGTACAAGGGCTGTGTAACAGCATTGAGGTCTGCATTGGAATTGACAGATGTGTTGAAGGTGGAGTTGGGATGATATCAGGGATCAGCTGTGAGCCCTTTCTGATTTGCAATGGTGTTATACAGGTTGACAGTCAAGATCAAACAGGAGTCCCTGTTGTCTATGTTGTTTGCAGATGACATTATGATCTGTATTGAGAGTAGGGATCAGCTTTTGGAGACCCTGGAGAGGTGGGCATATGCTCTAGAAAGGAGAGGAATGAAGGTCATCAGCACTAGGGCAGAATATCTGTGTGTGAATATGAGGGAGTGTAGTGGAATGTTGAGGATGCATGGAGTACAGTTGTCAAAGGTGGATGTGTTCAAATTATTGGGATCAACATTTCAGAGTAATGAGGACTATGCAGGACAGGTGTAGAAGAGAGTACAGGCAGGATGGAGAGGGTGGAGGAGAGTGTCAGTAGTGATATGTGACAGATGATTACCAGTAAACGTGATATGTAAGGTCTACAAGTGGGTAGTGAGACCACCTATGTTATATGGGTTGGGGACAGTGGCATTGACAAAAAGACAGGAGTCAGAGTTTCACATGGCAGAGTTACAGATGTTATGATTTACACTGCGTGTGACACAAGTGCACAGGTTTAGCAATGTGCATATGACAGTCTCAGACCATGTTGGACAGATATGAGACAGTGTTGAAGAGGCAATATTACATCAGTTTGGTATTGTGATGAGGAGGGGTGCTGAGTAAATTGTGAAAAGGATGATAAGAGTGTAGCTGCCAGGTAAGGGGAAGAGAGGAAGGCCTCAGATAGGGTTTCTGGATGTGGTGAGAGAGGACATGCAGATGGCTGGTGTGAGACAGCAAGATTCAGAAGACAGACAGAAATGGCAACTGATGATCCACTCTGGCAATCTCGAATGGAAAAAGCCAGCAGACAGTTAAGGGGGATGTTGTAATGTCAGTCTTCACAGATTTGGCAAGTAATTGATTGACATAACACAACTCTGTGGGTAAATGACTACAAAAATGAGGCACACATATGGTCAGTGTGCAGAACACTGGACAGTTAAATGGTATAAGCTCAGTATATAACATGCAGTTCAACACACACATCTGCAGAAGTACTTTACTCTGCACATGCTCTGTGTAGTTGTCTTACATTTACAAGACAAAATGTGCATCATAGTTATATGGACAGGTAACATATGGATATGTACAACATCCCAGTAGATGGCCTAGTCACTACAGATGCTATGGCCATCAGTGCTGTTCAGCAGTACATCAGTGCAGCAAGTCTTGTTAAGACATATGCTTTCAAACCCCTATTTTCCATTATTACAGACCACCTACTGCATTCAATTACATGCTTACTTGTTTCACATACCTTTTTTATGGATACTTCACAGATATATCCTTTCCTATTTTTTTCTCATACTACTTCAGCTTTGCACTGATGAACTGTCTATGATAGAGGTGGTTTTAATAGATGGCAGCTTGTCTTTTGTAGATAATGCTCATGACCATGTGATGGCCTTATCGCCAGTTGGTGTTCCCCAGTTGCTGATTGTATGCACAGCAGCTGTGTAGTTATTCTAATAGCCAATGTCATGGCAACACACTCCTATAATTGATTACTTCATGTGGGCATTGGCCATTTTCCTTACTTCTGAGGGAGAGATCCTGGAGGTGTGTGAGCTAATACCTCTTACAATAAGACCTCTAAAGACAAGCCAACTAATGTTTGAAGAAGATTCAAGACTTATGGCCAGAATCTGAGTATTGCTGTTATATGTTTTGAATACTGCTTGTTTAACATGGTTTGTCTGAACATGCTACTTCTGCATGGGTTTCAGTGTGACAAAGATCTGTGCCTGCATAGCTCTCAACTGTAGGGCTATCTACATAATGGCCAGAGGTTTGCTTGTTATGTTTGGTCTGTTCCCCAGACAGGTGTTGTCCTTGGCAAATCAGTAGCATACTCTGGTGATTGCAATCAGTACATGCCAACATCCATTTGAGTTTCAAACTTTATATCCCTCAGAAAAGATATGTTACAACAAACCCTGTACAACCAGCAGTTTTCTCAGTGTATAACAACAATATTTCAAGTATGGCCATGTTTTGGGCCTCGGTCCCAAATTATGTCAGGCTTGGTACAGATGTCATACATTACGAGGTTGAAAGGGTCTACCATCATTTTGTTCTGTCATTCCTGCTGAGGGGAAAGGGTGGACAACATGTCAGAGTCTGTACATTCAGGAGGTTATTGTATGTAGAATGCTCTTAGATGCCCTTGTAACATATTTTATGTGGGGGAGAGTAACAAGTGTTTTAAAACTGGGCTGTTAGAACATGTGAGACATATTACTGATGAGGAAGAAGACAGTTCTATTGCTGTACATTTCAATAATTCTCATGCTGGGGGTAGTAGTCATGAAAGAAGATTTGTTATGTACAGAATCAGTTTAAATTCTTAAATGTGATACTTTATCCGCTAGGGGGTTGAATGTGTAGTGTAATTGGGGGCTGTGTATATACATATAATTAAGTGTAGTGGGTTACAAGGTACTGCTTTGGAAAAAGTCTGTTTCTTAGTTTGGTCAAACAGTCATAAAAGAACAATTGTTATGTACAGAATCAATGTATGTTTTTAAATGTGATACTGTATCCCCTAGGGGCTGACTGAGGAGTGTAATTGGAGGCTGTGTATTTAAATGTACTTACATAAGTGTTAATTGCATCTTCTAATTAAGACAAGTATTTCTTGTAATGTGTAACTCCTTGCAGGCTTTGGCAAAGACATCTGAGTAAAATGAACTTGAGTGAATTAATGGCTGTTTGTATTTTTGTTTGCTATCTTCACTCATTGTCGTTGTGTTGCTAAGAGGTCACTGTATATGTCTGGTTATTGTGTATGGCCTACGACCAGCAAAAAACGATATTGTATTCATTGATAAAGGCTGAATAGCCGAAACCGGTCTGGATTTGAAGGAATTATAAATAAATAATCATTATTTCTTCATTACTGCGTGTTCACTATCGTTTTTTGCTGGTCGTTGGTGGTTTACATTGTTGGCTTGACCCTGCATGCCATCCTTGCGGAGCGTATGGTTGTTTATTGTGTATGACCTATCATGGTTTTGTAGCAGCATACTGTTCACTTATTATTTGGACGGGGGAGCAAATGTGAGTGTCATGGGTCCTTTCGTATCCAACTGTGCATGCTGGCCCAGTTATGGGTGGTCTATCAGCAGCATATGTGTGTATGGCATTTAGAGACATGTATGTATATATATATATATATATATATATATATATATATATATATATATATATATATATATATATATATATACGTCAGTATTTCTTGGTAATATATTTGTATATTGTTATAGATATGTATGTATCTCCACACATATCTCTCTCTCTATATATATGTGAATATTTTTTCATCTATATATTTGCAGATAACAATCATTCCTGATTGCACAATGTGTCTTTCCTATTGTAAACTAACTGTACTGCATGATATGTTGTAAAAAAAACTTCCTAGCATCTCACAACTAAGATGGCCTAGTGGTAAATTGCTGTGTATATGGTGTATAGCACCTTGGGCTCAAGACTGAGCACAGTTGATTATTTTGTTGCTGGCCAGAAGAAGAGCTGCTGGATACAGTGCGACTGAGGCCCTTTTAAGCAGTTGTAAGCAGGTTTGTGCATGTTTGGGCAGCACTAATCAGTGCTAAAACACAGTTAAAAATGATAGGTGCTTAAACTGTGTAAGCTTCCCTTACCAAAGCTTACCAGTGCACAAATCTGCTTAGCAAGGCTTAAACCAGCTAAACAAAGCTTACAGTTGCTAAGGATTGCTTATATTTTCATGCTTAAGCAATCCTTAGCTAGTTTCAGCATAGCTGCAGCAGGCTTAGCTGGCTGTAAACAATTATTTAAAAAAAAAGTAGAAGATTATTTTACGTTTCCATATGGCATTTTCCCAGCCATACACTGCCATATGTGAGGCATATGACTTACAAATATCATTCCAATCCATACAAATTAATTTACATCTGTTTCCACATATAAAGCATATTGGCCAGAGCTGGGACTCAAACCATGCATGCTTTACATGTTAAACCAGAGCTTTAACCACTGTGCTACATCAGCTACAAAGATTGCTCCCTCACAATTCTATTTGACTCTCAAACATCATTTAAGCTGTGCTGTACAAAGCACGGCAGCTCGCAAACCCACTGCGCTTTGCTTACACTTTCTTTTTAATTGTAAAAAAAATAAATAAGATATATTAAATTATTACATATATTTATTTGCAAATTGCAGGCATGTGGGGCAGGGATCTGGCCATTCTAGGGACAGTCATGTATTGTGCAGGCTGCTTCTTAGAGATTGTGTGCTTACTTTTTTTTTTTCTTATTTCAGTGCCCACGGACACTGACATACTCAGTTTTACATTTCAATATCCGCGGACACTGAAATAATGCAAAATATTAGAGCCAGGCTCTAATATTATGCTATTTCTTTGTTTGAAAGTACAGTTCGGCACTTTCTGAGTGTAGGGGGCATGTTTAAGTGTCCGTCTAGGATTTATACATGCCCCTGCACTCGTACATGGATCATGTAGGTGTAGGAATACAGCAGCACGCCCTCATTAATATGTAGGGCATGCTGCTGCTGTATTCCTACATGGAACAGTCCATGTAAGAATAGACTATTCTTGCACGGACATTTCATGAATCCAGGGGTACATTTAATATTCCACCTTCATGGAAATATTTTTTTTTCTTCTTTACTAAAACCTGGCAAAGAACCCACTTCCTGTTCTTCTTATAGACCTGTCTCTCTTCTAAACATAGACTATAAGATCTTTATGGCCATTTTAGCAAATAGACTCAATTCCATTATCCCTAACTTGATAGTTAATGACCAGACAGGTTTTATAAAAAATAGAAAAGTTCAAGATAACATAGTAAGACTTATCTCCCTAATCAATAAACCAAACAAAAAGAAAAAAAATGAATTAACTATAGTGAGTTACAATATAGATAAGGCATTTGATTCTCTTAGCTGGTCTTACTTATTTAAAGCATTGCAACAATACAATTTTCCTTCAGACTTTGTAAATTTAATTGGAAAGCTTAATGAAAACTCTATTTTCTTTGTAAATATAGGCTCTTTTCTATCTTCTCGTTTTAAAGTTACAAAGGGTACAAAACAAGGTTGTCTCTTATCTCCTTTAATTTTTGCACTTGCTGTAGAACTCTTTACAAATTATATCAGAAACAATTTAAGCATCAAACGCTATGACCTTAATAATGATTCATCACCAAAGATCCAACTATTTGCTGATGATTTACTATTAACTAGTGGTGATATTGAAGCATCTTTAGATTACTTAGTGATCTAGACTTATTCGAAAATCTATCAGGTTTAAAATTTAATCATAAAAATACTTAAACCCTCTTAATAAACAAGAATGCCACTACTAAAATGAGAAACTATAAATTTTTTATTGGGATACTACACGTATGAAATACTTAGGTATCTCAATTAACCCAAATCTTAAAGAAACAATCTCCATAAATTACCAAAATCTAATGAACTTAATTACTAATCTCACAGATAATTGGAACAGACTTTTTTTACTTTCGAGGACAGGCTAACACTAATTAAAATTATATCACTACCCAAAATTCTTTATATTAGTCAATCTTTGATTATTCCCCCAATAAAAATTACTAAAATATCAATAATATTTTGTTAAAATTTCTCTGGCACCCCAAAAAGCTCAGGATATCTTTAGAAAGACACATTGCAAATTGGGAAGAAGGGGGAACTGGTTTCCCTAATGTTGACTTTTATATGAATGCTGCCATTTTTAGTACAATTTTCTTATAGATAAATTCCTCATACACTTCATATTGGAAACTAATACATGAAAAAAACCTTATTAAATAATAACAAAATGTTACTTGAACCTCTTACTAAAATAGCTAGAAATATCTTTATATGGTCATTAAAAATATACATACAAGATAAACAGAAATTAAAATCCTGTTATCTCATCAACATGATACTAATACATTTTACAAGACTTATTCATGCAAACCATTTAATTAAAAAACTTATTAATTTGTCTTTCCAATTGCTTTTACTAATGGTTCATAGGATGATACTAGGCTATTGGACTGGATACCCTTATAAGCCTAGCCAATAATTTTGCCAATGTTCCCTCAAAGTCAGCACCTATTTCCCCTGTCCAACAGGGACACAGGTGGGATCCCAGGGGTGTATTTTTTGTTTCCCATCCAGTCATTCAGGTTCCTCTTGAAGAGGGCTAGAGAGGTACTCTGCTTGACATGGAGAAGGAGTATATTCCACAGATGGGGAGTCTTTGGGACACATATCTATCCTGATAAGTTGTATTAATGTCACAGACCTGGTTAAGGCCATGCATGAGGGTTGCATGAGGGTAGTTTGTCTTCCATATATGCAGCAACTCCATCAAGGCTGTGTCTGAGATGGCCTTGTATGCCAGACACAGGTCACCTCTGAGCAGTCTGTATGAGACTGAGTAGAAGGACAGAGCTTTTAGCCTATCTGTAGAGGATAGGTGTTTGAGACCCTGGATTTTCCTGGTCAGGAACCTCTGTGGTTTCCCCAGCTGCTGCATGTGCTTGGCAAGGTACATGCTGATGGGGGCATTGATGTGATAATGGGGCTGATAAGGGAGGAGTACAGGGATGTTATGACCTCTTTGTTTCTGGATGAAATAACCTTATTTATGAGGTGGGCCATATAGAAAGATTCCATACAGCGGGGGCAACATGGTGGTCAAAAGTGAGGTTGCTATCAGCCTGGGTCCTCAAGTCCCTCACGACTGATTGTGTGCTTAGTACATTGTTAGTAATGTGATAATTAATTGGGATGCCATTTTCCCCAAAGGTGATAATGATGCATTTCTTGGCATTCAGTTTGGGGCCATGCTTCTGGCTCCAGTCATTAGTTTGGGTAAGGCCCTCTTGGAGGATGTTCACATCACTAGGGGAATTTAAGACAGCACCCAGCTTGCAGTCATCTGCAAACCTGGTCAGCCACAGACCACTGGTTTTGGCTTGCACCTCAGAAAAGTATTTCCCAAACAACAGAGGCCCCAGGACTGGTCCTTGTGGTACACCACTTGTTATGGGTCTACTACTAGAGGTGGCTTCCCCTACTTTGACTGAGTGGGTTCTTTCAGTGAGCCAGTTAGCTACCCATCTGGTAACATATGGGTTGATGCCTAGCTGGGAGAGCTTATCTATTATACCTGAATGAGGAATAGTGTCAAAGGCTTTGACTAGGTCAAGGTAGGTGGTGTGCACCATCTTCCCCTCATTCATGGCTTTGGCAACTGTTTCAAAGAAGTCGACAAAGTTTAAAAGGCATGATCTCCCTTTGACAAAACCAAACTGTGTGTTGTCAAGTGCTTGGACATTGCCTATGTCCTTGTTTATAAGGTCCATGATAATGCATTCCATGGCCTTGCAGATCAGGCTAGTTAGGCTGATGGGCCTATAATTTCCTGGGTCAGTGGATGCTTCACCTTTCTGTAGAGAGATGACAGTGACTGTCCTCAATTCAGCTGAGATGAAGCTGGTGCTCAGGCTTTGGTTGAATAGGGTGTCTAATGGAGCTGAGAGCTCATGCCTGTGTTCATGTAGGATACAGCCAGGGATGTTACCTGGTCCCAAGGAGACTGTATTTTTTCCCTTTGAGAGGGCATAGGGCGACATACAAGAGTGGAGGAAGATGCACACAGGTGGATTATATCTTATGTAGAAGGGCCAGTCTGAAGGAGATTGGAGACTGTAAAGTGGTGGCAGGGGAAAGTGTAGTTAGGCAGCATAGGATGGTGGTTTGTAGGATGATATTGGTGATCAAGAAGAGGAGGATGAGTGTGAGGGCAGCACCAAGGATCAAATGGTGGAAAATGAAAAATGGTAATTGTGAGGTGATGTTCAGGGAAGAGTTAAGACAGGCACTGGGTGGCAGTGAAGAGTTACCGAATAGCTGGGTAACTACAGCAGAGCTAGTAAGAGAGATGGCTAGAAAGGTGCTTGGTATGACATCTGGACAGAGGAAGGAGGACAAGGAGACATGGTTGTGGAATGAAGAAGTACAGGAGAGTATACAGAGAAAGAGGTTGGCGAAGAAGAAGTGGGATTGTCAGAGAGATGAAGAAAGTAGACAAGATTATAAGGAGATGAGGTGCATGGCAAAGAGAGAGGTGGCGAAGGCTAAGGATAAGGTGTATGATGAGTTGTATAAAAGGTTAGACACTAAAGAGGGAGAAAAGGACCTGTACTGATTGGCTAGACAGAGGGACCGAGCTAGTAAAGATGTCCAGCAGGTAAGGGTGATAAAGGATAATGAGGGAAACATACTCACAAGTGAGGAGAGTGCATTGAGCAGATGGAAAGAGTACTTTGAGGGGCTGATGAATGAAGAGAATGAGAAGGGGAGAAGGTTGGATGATGTGTGGATAGTGAATCATAAAGTTCAGTGGATTAGCAAGGAGGAAGTAAGGATAGCTATGAAGAGGATGAAGGACGGAAAGGCTGTTGGTCCAGATGACATACCTGTGGAAGCATGGAGGAGTTTAGGTGAAATTACAGTAGAGTTTTCAACTAGATTATTTAATGAAATCTTGGAAAGTGAGAGGATGCCAAAGGAATGGAGAAAAAGTGTTTTGGTACCGATTTTTAAGAATAAGGGTGATGTGCAGGGCTGTAGTAACTACAGAGGGATTACATTGATCAGTCACAGCATGAAGTTATGGGAAAGAGTAGTGGTAGCTAGGTTAAGAAGGGAGGTGATGATTAGTGATCAGCAGTATGGTTTCATGCCAAGAAAGTGCACTACAGATGCAATGTTTACTTTGAGAGTGTTGATGGAGAAGTACAGAAAAGGTCAGAAGCAGTTGCATTGTGTCTTTGTGAATTTAGAGAAAGCATATGACAGGGTGCCTAGAGAGGAGTTATGGTATTGTATGAGGAAGTCGGGAGTGTCAGAGAAGTATGTAAGAGTGGTACAGGATATGTAAGAGGGTAGTGTGACAGCGGTGAGGTCTGCGGTGGGAGTGACGGATACATTTAAGGTGGAGGTGGGATTACATCAAGGGTCAGCTCTGAGCCCTTTCTTATTTGTAATGGTGATGGACAGGTTGACCGACGAGATCAGACAGGAGTCCCCATGGACTATGATGTTTGCAGATGACATTGTGATCTGTAGGGAGAGTAGGGAACAGGTGGAGGAGACCCTGGAGAGGTGGAGATATGCTCTAGAGAGAAGTGGAATGAAGGTCAGCAGGACTAAGACAGAATATATGTGTGTGAATGAGAGGGAGGATAGAGGAATGGAGAGGATGCAGGGAGTAGAGGTGGCAAAGGTGGATGAGTTTAAATACTTGGGATCAACAGTTCAGAGTAATGGTGAGTGTGGAAGAGAGGTGAAGAAGAGAGTACAGGCAGGATGGAGTGGGTGGAGAAGAGTGTCAGGAGTGATTTTTGACAAATGAGTACCAGTAAGAGTGAAAGGTAAGGCCTACAAGAGGGTAGTGAGACCAGCTATGTTATATGGGTTGGAGACAATGGCAATGACAAAAAGGCAGGAGTCAGAGCTTGATGTGGCAGAGTTGAAGATGTTAAGATTTGCACTGGGTGTGACAAGGATGGACATGATTAGGAATAAGTATATTAGAGGGTCAGCCCAGGTTGGATGGTTTAGAGACAAACCAGAGAGGCAAGATTATGTTAGTTTGGACATATGCTGAGGAGGGATGCAGAGTATATTGGGAAAAAGATGCTAAGGATGAAGCTGCCAGGTAACAGTAAAAGAGGAAGGCCTAAGATAAGGTTTATGGGTGTGGTGAGAGAGGACATGCAGGTGGTTGGTGTGACAGAGCAAGATGCAGAGGACAGGAAGAAATGGAAACAGTTGATCTGCTGTGATGACCCCTGATGGAAGCAGCCAAAAGAAGAAGAAGAAGAAGAGGGCATTAAGGATCTCATCCCTGGTGATGAGGGGAGGGGGGCAGGTGCCAGGGATGTCCTGGTTTCATGATGAGGAGACAGGGGGATTGGAGTTTTCACTGAACCTGTCTACCAGCAGGTTGGCTATACCTATGGCATTTGTGTATGCGGTGTTATTGACCACCAGTTCAGAGCAGATTTGGGTGTTACCTTTGAGATTGCAGACATACGTGAAGAAGGCCTTGTGATTGTCCTTAGTGTATGTGGCCAATTTGGACTCAAACTTAGCTTTAGAGGATTTCACCAGTGAACTTATTTGCTTGTTCAGACAAAGGAGAGATTGCTTCCAACTTGGCACCTGCTCCTTCTTGGTCCTCCTGGACAGCAATTTTTTCCTTTTATTATAGAGTTTGTTTATTGTTGCTGTCCACCAGACAGGTTTAATCTTCCTTGAAGAAGATGACTTGGTCCTGTCAGGTATTGCTGAGTCAATACAGCTATATAGGTGCTCATATAGTTTTTTGGTGTAGGGTTGGACATTAGTGCTAGTTCCAACTGAAGGGACAGTGGCTGTGAAGCTGCTTATGCCTGCTGTGAGAAGATTGCAGTCAGCTTTGGAAAAGTTTTTTCATTTGACTCTGACAGGGTGGGGGTCAGGGGAGATGGTGACTTCAAAAGTGATCACTTTATGGTAGGATCTTGCTAAGGAGGATGACACTGTAGGGGTGCTACAGTGGCTACTCATGTTGGTTAGGACCAGTTCCAGGATATTTTCACCTTGCGTAGGGGTGTCAACCAGCTGATCCAATGTATTGGCATTGATGAAGTCGAGGAATCTCTGGGCATTCATGTTTGTGCTAGAATAGGTCTTCCACTCTATGGTCGGGCAGTTAAAGTCACCCAGAATCAGGGTAGAGGGTCGAATCTTGATGGATTTAAGTAAGTCCAGATAGGTGGAGATGGCATTCTGAGTCATGGTTGGGGGTCTGTAGCTACCTGTGATTTGAGTATGTGTTTTGTCAACAGTTAACTGCAGGTGGAGTGTCTTCTGTGCATCATACCTTTTGACCAGCCTGGGGGTGTGTATGCCTCTGATAAATATTGAAACTGCACCTCCTTTGGCTTTGTAGCCCTCCATTTGCAGTCTGAAAGTATGGTAGGATGAGTAATCTGGTAAAGCTGGGGTGCTTTCCATAGCTTTGAACCAGGTTTCAATAACAGCACAAATGTCACCATCTTCCTGGGTGAGGAATGGTTGCAATAAGTGGAGTTTCATGCTAAGACTCCTAGCGTTTAGCAACATAACCTTTAATTTCATTTAGAAGAATTTTTCATGTTGCTAATTTTGTGGTCATGACTTTGCCTAAAAGGCACTATGGGGAAGGCAAGAGCCTTTGCCAGAAACCTAAAGCCCAGGGGAGATGGATGAAGGCCATCTCTGGCAAAGCATCATGGTCTGTGAATCATGTCCTCCCAGGCTGTCAGGTACTGGATCCCATTGGAATGACACCAGGAACTAAGCCAATTGTTAAAGTCAACAATTGTTTGTTTGTATTGAGGCATCATTCTGGGTGATGGTTGGATGCTGCTTAAGGCTAGAAACATACCTGCCTGGGACACATATTCAGCTAGTTCAATCATTTCTGTTTTTATACAGTCCAGAGAGGTATATCTCAAGTCATTCACACCAACATGGACTATAACAGAGTCATAACAGTACCTGTTGTTAAGAGACTTGAGTGCATGCATGATATGGCAGACTCTAGCACCTGACAAGCAACTTACTGTGACTTTCTCCTTGTCTAGCTTGGTGAGGGGCACATCTGTGTGTCCCAGGATAGAGGCTCCTATGACTAGTATGTTGGGTTTGTGGCTGTGCCTTAGAGACAATGAGACACAGATGTGTGTACTATGCGTGATGTCTGGTGTTGTGGGTTGTGATGTGCATGTGTGTTTTTGCTTCAGAGGTCTCTTTTGTTTAGGTATGCTTTTGTTGAGAACCCCCACATATGTAGGAGTGTGGTTTACAGATGTGGGTGGTGTTAGACCTGTAGTGTTCATAGTGTTTGTGCACACAACCTTCTCAGTGCCAGATACACTGGCTTGTGACAGCAAGGATTCTAATTTCTTAATGTAATTGCATCTCTCACATACTGTATTCCTAGGTGGTAGTAGTAGAGGGTTGTCTGTGTACATAATGCAGTTGCTACACTGTCTCAAGATGCCCATATCAACCAGAATAGCAGGAGAAACCATAGGAAATTGTCATTCCGTGGTTATCAGAATCTGTGGAAGACAGGTCATGGATAGTAGAGTGGGTACTGTCTGACGAGAGTACGTATAGGTGTGAGTAGGGCTAGATAAAATCAATATAGTAACTGCAGGCGAGGGCCTCACTTACACAGCATTGCTGGTAAGGGAAAAAAATTTAACTGAGATACTTTGCAAAGGGATAAAACAGTGCAGCAGTGGTGCATGATGGGCAAACAAACACAAACCTGTGCAAATGTTGGGTTTAAATGCCACAAAATGAAAGTAAACTAAAAATACTGGAATTGACCAATCAACCCTTGTCCCTGAGCTCTTAGCTTAACACCCTATGCCAGACCAGTTCCAAACACTTCACTTACTTCCAATAAGTGCAGGCAGGCCATGGTCAACACAAGATGGATTAGCAGGAAACACAGGAATCACACAAACAGATATGGATACAGCAAGACCTCTAGCCAAACTATGCTAAACATATTTAAACTTTGTTTAGGTCGATTTAACACAGGATAACAGATGTACACTTAAATATAACAGTAGCAAACAAAAGCAAGGTGATTTGAATACATTAACCAATTAACCAATAAAAAAGCTCAAACCTGAGCCCTGTTCTAGCAGTCTTCAATCAGACTAGTTCTAACTGCACACCCCTACCACTAGGGTGCAGGAGAACCCTTTGATATTTATTATTTATTTATTTATTTATTTATTTAACATTTGTTGACCGGGAATGTCCGACTAGGTTCCACAGAGCCTGTTTTCAGCGGAGGCCCGGGGAGAAATGCTCCAGATGCATGTCTTTGGAATGTGGGAGGAAACCGGAGTACCCGGAGGAAACCCACGCGAACACAGGGAAAACATGCAAACTCATAAACTGATATCAACAAAATATTAGAATTTAAAGAGAGTAACTTGCTATACTGGAACCAATTTTTGTCTACAAACGAAATTCATTTGCCTGACTTTTTTTAATTGCCAGATAGAGTTTATATAATAGCAATTGGTTAGATATACAAACCCGTAGAGAATTCTTCTAAAACATTATATTATCCCTACAAACTCTTGGGAATAGTACACCTAAAATTCTGAAATTAATGTCTAATATGAGGTACCTCATTTATATATTTTATTTGCAAAACCATTAGATCTGATTTCAGTTTTATAGATGCCTCTTATTGGAATACTCTACCAAAATAAATGAAGAGGAATTCAATTAAATAGGAATAGGAATAGGAAAAACAACAATCTCCCGCTATTGGAGAATATATACTTGGACATTTCTTCATAGATGCTTTTTGACACCACATATAACTGCAAAAATATATAAAAGAAATGATACAAAATGCTGGAGATGTAATTCAATAGATGCTGATTGGTTTCATATGATTGTTGCTTCTAAAATGTTATCTTCATTTTGGAGTAAATTTAGTAGACAGTTCTGTAAAGCCTTATGGAATGATAATTGCATAATTTCCAACTCCAATCCTGTTTAATGTGCCAATTCCAGAAGTTGTACCTAAAACTCAAGTACATATACTATGGCCAATCTTAACAGTTGCAAGGAAAGTTGTAATAACAAAATGGAAAATGGATTCTTCTCTTTCTCTTTTAAGAATGAATTTATTTATTTAGCCAAATCATTGTGTGATAAAGAAATTTCTAGCATAAAGCTGAAAAATAAAAATTCAACACATAAATTAATTGCTTGGGGAAACTTGAATTTATTATTGCAGAAATGTTTGATTATTTCCTGACTGTATATGAATGTATGATTTTGTTATGGACTTTGTATATAGTTTACTTTAGTTATGAATGTAAACATCTATTTGTTTATTGTTCTTGTTAAAAATAAAAATATTGTTAAACAAGGCTATATATACAACACCTTTAGTATTGCAGTCAAATCTGCCCTTGGCTACAATCAATCTATGAAAACTTTCCACAGAAAAGCTGCTGCCTTCAAAAATAAATCTATATTGTTTGCAGGTTCTACACTGCTTCATGCCCCAACCTTTGGTAGAAACATTATCATAACTCCTGCCTTCTTATAGGATGGCTTAAAATTTGTTATTATTTTTAAAAACAAATTTAGGTTGTTTCCCCAACTGGTTGGTTAACCTGAGGTGTCCAGAAAACAATAGTCCAGCATGCATTGATGGAATTTTCAAAGAATGGATGCCTTTGCTGTAGTGCATGACCAACACTTGTGAAGGGTTATCTGGACTTTGATCATTGCTTTTGCTCTTAACTGCTGTGGATCCAGGTTGTCATATAATGGAGCCATATCGAGAATTTCTGTTCTCTGTTACAAAACTACTAATATTGTCCAACATGGCTTGTGGGTAGCTCCTGCTTTTGAACATTTCACAGAGTTTTATATCTTCAGCTTGGAAGTTGGTGTCATCAGAAACTAATTTGCTAAGTCTAATCGGTTGATCTTTCACCAAATTATTTTTCTGCCATGCAGGGTGTTGACTATTGAAATGCAAATATGCATTTGAAAAAAGTGTTTTTCCTGAAAATGTTTGACTCATATCTTTGATTTTGTAATTTATTGCATTCAAAAAAGTGTTTAGCCTGAAAATGTTTGACTCATATCTTTGTTTTTTTGTATTTTTTTTTCAATGTGATATCAAGAAAATCAATAGAATATGTGTTCCATCGGTGGGTAAATTCTAGGAAGTCAGTGGAGAGGTTTAAAAAGTCCATAAAAGACTTCAATTCTTCTAAACTGCCATTCCATAAATAAATATATTGCACAGGTACATGAGATAAATTCTGATCATAGAAGAAAAAGGTGAACTTAAAACCATGGAGGTTTCCCAGAACCATAAAATGTTGGCAAATATGGTAGCTGAAGCTGCCCCCATGGCTATGCCTCTGTGCTGTTTGTAATATTTACCTTCGTAGTATACAAAGTTGTCAGCACAATCTCCATACACTGGATGATCAATATAACTTTAGTTTCACTCATATCTGTGCCCCTGACCATAGATTGGTGAAACTGGTCCAACCCCCTCATTGTGCAAGATTACTGAAAATAAATCTTTGATGTCTATTGTAACAAAGAGGGCCTCAGGCAAAAACATGACTTTAGGCATAATTTCAAGAAAATGTCGAGTCCTTTAGTATATGTTGCTTGTCCAATGTAAATGTTTTAAGCTTAAAGTCTACAAATTTGGCCAAAGGTTCCATTTAGCACACAGCAGGTGCTACAATGGGTCTTAAGAGTAGAGGTTAGATATCAATTTATGGAAGGAATTCCAAAAATTGCTGGAATCATAGGCTTGTTTACTACTAAAAATTCCCTAGTGGTCATAGGTAAATCGAACATCATGAAAATGTCCTTCAAAATCAAATCAATAGCATGGTAAGCAATGTTGATGTTATTCCTGAAACCTCAACAAAAATGTTTCCATTGTGTAAATAATCTAACATTTTAGAGAAATAATGTTTGTCTATTATGACCACTCCCCCTGCTTTATCAGGTTTCATGATGCGCAAACGTTTGTCATTGGCCAATTTGTATAACAGTTCCCTTTCCTCAGGAGTAAGGTTGTAAAATTTAGGTTTTCTGTTGTTATATCACCATTCCCTTAGGATGTTCTCACATAACTGTTTAAATAATTGAATGCTAGGTAAGAGGGGTGGGTTGAAAGTACTAGTTCTTTTTAGACCAAAACTAGAAGAGCTTTGGTCATTAGGTGGCAGAATACATTGCAAGTTCAGATTCCTTGTAAACAGTTTAAGCTCAGTCAATAAATCTACCATATTGGGGTGGCTAGAGGGAACACATTTAAAACCATTTGAAATAAAGTGCCAAAAATGTGAATGATGTTAAGTGGAGAAAAAATTTATATCTCACAGCCCCAAAGTTAAAAACAAAATCTGTACCTTCTTTTTCCTTCACCGGAAATTCTGGGAGGGTTACTTCCAAAACAGCTTGTTCCGGTGGTTGGTTCTCTGAAAAAACTGTTGGCAGTATCCTTCTTGGAGGCTAGAGGATTGATTGGCTTATCTCTCTTAAAATTAATCTCTTAAAATTGTTATTTAAAGCAGAATGTTTGAATTTCAGTTAAAAAAATAGTTGATTTACAGCTGCACATTTGTCCTTAACTGCAGACTTTTTAAATGGCTGTAAACATGATTTAAGGGAATACTTTATGTCTGCTGAACAGCAAAGAAGGAAAATAAAATTTTATAACTTGGATTCTGAAGAAGCAACAGCTTTGAACAGACTACAGGATAACCCTGACTTTATAATTAAAGAGGCTGACAAAGGAAGAGGTATAGTAATATTTAATAAAGGGGATTATATTCATTTAATGAATGACATACTAAGTGATACAGTTGTCAACAACATGTTATTAAGTTAATATTGCATTTAAAATGAAACTTGTATAACGTTCAGATGAGTGATCTCATTTCTGTTGAACTATTTGGAAATTGTTATGCAGCTGAGCTAGTAATACCAGGGCTATATGAATTTCCTAAGATACATAAAATTAAGGAATGCCTACTATTAAGCACGGTTGTCTCTGGATGAGGATGTGACAAAGTACCCATATCTATTTACTTAGAGAAAATGTTGAAAATGTTGCAATAAGACAGTTCTTTGATATAGTAAACATTTTTAAATGGCTTATATGAATGACATGATGAAAACCAACAAAATATTTTTTTCTACTCACTATAGATGTTAGATCTGTGTTCATAATTATTCTGAACTCTGAGGGTATTAAAGTTAATGTGTGAATATCAATCAATTTATACTGGTGCTGCAAATAGAGAAATTAACTTGCTATGTATTTTACTTGAAATAGTTTTAGAGAACAATGTTAACAATGTATTTTAATTGCAAAAGGTAAAAGAATAAATGTGAAAAGCATGTTCAAACTCATATGCAAACGTGGTTTTAATATCATGTGGATATAAATATTTAATTAATTGTAAAAAGTAACACAATGTTTTACACTATGCTTGAGTTGTAGATGACATTTTTATGGTATGGCAAGGTGACACACGTTCATTAGAACAGTTTCACAAATATTTAGAAGGTAAAACAGGATTTCTTAAGTTTGATATAAATTATTCTAAATTTGAGATAGAGTTCTTAGATGGCAGGCTATATAAGGCTGTAAGTAACATGTGATCTCATTGTTGTATAACGATGGAATACTATTTATTGTTGAAGTTTCCTGATGAAGCATTAAATGGAAATGCATTAGCAGTGCATTTAATAAATATTGAAATTATCTATGGTGTGCTAAGCCATGGTTTTGTATTTGGAACTGAATTTTGTTACATGGTTTGACACTTGGTCTGAATATACCTCTTTTTTAGGTTTAAGCAGATGAAGGTGTCAAAACAGAGTGATCAGATTCAAGTTTATAACCAATGACAGTTTTCAAGATCATTTGAATAAAGTTGATGAGCTTATTAGGTCTGGTAAGTTTTTCACAGCTTAACACACCAGATAAACAACATTCAGCCTAGGTCATGTAAAGTTTACTCAAGTGTATTTCTGAAGAGAAAAGGTACAGGGACCCACCTTTTGCAACTAAACCTTCCATAGTTTAACTTCTTGAAGTGTGAGCAAAAATAAGGAAATGATACACTTTGCATTACTTAGTTAAAAATAGTATAGATAAAGAAAATCTAAGAGAAAAAGTGAAATCAATACTATTGCATGAAAGCCAGAGACCACCCCAGGTAAGCAGTCAAAGAGTTAATAACTAATGCAATGAGTATACAGATTTACATCAACAGTATGTCAATTGACTACTTTCTTTTTAAACTGTGCAGATGGAAAACATATGAGAAGCCATAAGGACAATATAAAGCAAATCAGTTTAGCTTATATAACCACTTCATTCTCTGATTAATTCAACTCTGTCATATACTTTCAGATTTAAGACTATAGAATGCAGCTGAAATGGTACAATACATCTATAATAGCCTATATTACAATAGTACTACAGAATTTAAAATTAGGAAAAAAGAAATTCAAGTAAACACATGGAACCTGAATATATCACAAATGTCACAGCTAGTTCAGATGCAGTTTTTAAAGAATCTAGACAGTGCACCATCCATAATTCTCATCCATAACTATAGAGCAGTGACACAAATCAGTTAAACATTTTGGGGAGCCATCTTGTAAGATTTTCATATTTAACAAGATACATAGCAGTTAAATCAGAGTGATTAGATATAATCAACTTTTTGCAGATCTGTGATATTTAAGATATATTGTCCCTATGTTTCAGAAACATGCCAACTGCAGTCAGGCTACAGCTATGCCATGTATATCTTGTAATGTAACCTAAACATAATTATCAAATTATTATTGGCAAAGCCTGTACTCATTCAAATATGCTCATCAAAATGGCAGCCCCTGTTGAAAGAGAGAGAGAGAGAGAGAGAGATTATTTCCCACAATTGTGGCCATGTATGACACTAAGTAAAATAGTGAGCAAGAAACAGTTACACCTAAGGCATGCACATCTGCTACCTAAAGATGTTATGAGAATGGATAGGAGCCATAGAAAATGATCTCCAGTAATATTTATATGTATTTCTATTGCTGCAAATGGGGTGGAAATGTGCAAATAGAAAAGCAGGACTAGGAATGCAACAATCATAAAAACATACACAAAGAAGTGTTTGGGGTAAGGATAGGAGTAGGAGTGAATGATATACTGTTTTTGAGGGACATGCAGATATTTTCTTCAAACAAAAAAATATGGGAAAGGTATATGGGCAAGGCAGCAGATAACGAATATTGGTCTGGAAGCAGTAGCACACAAACAAGCAAACATAAAACACAAAGAATAATAAGGGAGATGCTGAATCACTGAGTGAGTTGACAGTGGAGTTGTAAAAATACAGGCACACAATGGGAGCACATTTCTGATAGGAAGCTTTTGACATTAAAGAGGAGGAAGATGACACAGCCTGAATGGGAACACCTTGATTAGGGATAGGGTGGGTATGCCAGCCCTGTTTCCACACCTCCTGTACTAAACCCTGGAAGATATCCCTCACCAGCCTGACTGCCCTAGCACTGAGCCCCACCTGAAGTGGTGAAGATACAGCCAGGCAGCTGTGTAACTTTTGAAGCTGTATGAGAACCATATCCAGCTGACTATTGCAATGTTATTGTTACTAGTCCACCAAGTTCCCTATCATTTCCACCAACTGGCAATATGTGATAAACTGTGAACCCTGACAGTGCCACTTAAGAGAGCAATAAACACTCCCACCTACTGAGTGACTGCCAGAGGTTGCAGGTAATGTCACCATTCCAACACCCATTGAATCCAATAAGTAGGCAAGCCTAGAGCCAGGTGGACTGTTGGCAGTAGAAGGGTGGGCCTGAAGGTGTGGGTGGGTACCTTTTGCTATGCCACTAGCAGAGGCTGCAGAAAATGTTAACATAAATGGATAGAAAACAAAATAATCAAATGAAACATAAAATATAAGAATAAAAACAAAGAAAAAAGATCACAGTATTACTTATCTCACATATGACTTCTCAAATTGCTTCATAATACTCTACTACAGAAGCATTATATATGCTACTGCACCACCTTAGACAGTTCTGAGAAGGTGAATTCCTCCAAATACTTATTATATAATATGCAGACAGGCATGCAGTGCAACTGTGCACAGTGTCATGATTGAGTTTGGAGGATACAGTGATGTTATGGAACTGTTGGCAAGCAAGCATGATGGCTGGAATGTGAACTAGTGGCCTGTCAGCCTTCTGGAAAGACTGTATTGCAAAGTGGTACAAAGCACTCACATAACATAGCTGTAGCAAGACAAAGAGCTGTACGTCAGGTGAAAGCTTGACCAACAGCAACATACGCCGAAGTGAAGCATGACCAGTCTGGTGCCAGTGGGCCCACACTTCCCACACAACCCAGCCTTCCCTTCACATACAATATACCTGAAACAATACCCCACATTAGGCCCTCAGAACAGCCACTCAGTCATGATCACTTCCTCCCTAAACATAACCAGTGGCTCCATACAAGTATAGTCTAAGTCAGGCAATATTTACTGCTCATGGAAGTAACAATGACCACCCTGCATATAAGTGATCAAGAGATGCACTGCCATAACACACATATGTCTATCTCAGTTAGAAAAAAAATGTGTGTAAGAAATATATTATTTGATCTGCATGTGTATCTGAAAAGCAAAATATATACATTTACAAAAGTTTTACCATAACTTTCGTAACAGATGAGACACCATGATGAAGCAATATCTATAATAAAGTATGGCATCTGTGAGTCATAAGACTCCATAATATAACTAAATACTTCCTAAATTGTCCTAACACATATGAAGACTGTTGTAGTGGTAATATGTAAGCTGCAGCACTGTAACAATCTAATACAACTTACATAGATAATCATACACACTTTGGCACTGTGCACAAAAAGCATGTAAAGAATAAAAAAGAATACTGTATAATATTTCAGGTAAGCATACCCACGCTCTAAGCTGGATATGAGGAGCAGGAAGTTTTCTATGATCTCTGCTTGAAATGTAACACAAGAAAAAATACAGCAATTCTTAAAGAAATTTCCAATAACATCACATATAGTCATAAAACAAATAACAGGACACTGAAAAGATTGCCATGCTTGAAATATATCTCAGGGTCCTTGCCCTGACCTTCACTTTTCACAGGAGTAGAATGTTAAGGTGTCACCTCTGAAGGTCACTGTAGTGGTACCTGCAGTGCTGCTCACCATAGTGAGGAATACCAGTAGTGCAGTATACCAGTGGCATCAGTTACTACCCAGGAAAGATCATGCCATACATTCTCTGTGTACTAAGCAGGGCACCATACATATTTGTTGCTGGCATCCCTGGTGGATATGTTTGAATATAGATTATTAAGTGTAATAATATTTTAATGTGTATTCATAAAATATACCAGTTCAACAGGAACAGCATTGTTCAAGATAAAAGCCATCTCCCCAAAAAAAAAAAAAGTCACAACATAAAAAATTACAACATAAAAAATTCAGGAGACAGCATACACACCAGGGTTATATATAAAGAACTGTAATTTATTAGTTCATAAGAACTTTCATGTTGCTGCATGCAACGCTTCATCAGACAAATACATTCACTACAAATTTAAAAGTAAAAGTTACCAATCACAGAATCAGACTGAAGCGCGTCATAGAGTGATGGTAAGATAACAAATCGGGTGCATGTATATAAAAATACTGTTCAGTCACACATAACTAAAACATCATTATTAAATACATTCCTGAGAAATACCTTTTAGAAAGTTTTAAAAAATGGATCTAGAATACAGCCAGCTTATCTTTAAAGTACACTAGACAATTCAAAACATCAGACTTTTCATGCAAAAAACAGACATGAATGATAACTTAAATGTCCCAAGTGTTCAACATTAAAAACGTCAAGAGCAATCAAGAATATGCTTCTTAAATCAAAAAATAGATATCAACAAAGAGGTCTACAAGTTAACCTCTTAATAAAATGAACACTACCTGAAGAGGAGAACAGTGCATATGATAGATAAGTCATAAAAAAGAATAATCAGAGTTCTAAGCTTACTAATGTGAAAACAACCAATCACTATGTGATATAAAGTCATGTGATGTACAACTGTGAGTAAATCAAACATGCAGTGAAAACATCGAGTGATCATAATTAACATTCATAAATAAAATAACATTAAGAGGGTGTCATAATAGTACTACATATAAATTAACTTCTTAATGAAATAAGCACGAATGCCTAATTAAAAACAATACATATCTTAAAAAATTCAATACAGAAGGACAGCGAAGATCTGTGCTTCCTGATGGGAAGACATCTAACCACTATATATTATAAGTGTGATGTTCAGCTGTAAGTAAATCAAATTCACTAAACAGAAATATACTGAAGCATCTATGCAAAGATGCAGAAATAAAAAATACAGAGATAAAAATCTAAAATTAGGTATCTAAATGAAAACAAAACTACAAGTGTCTGAGACCACTGTCATCAAAAATGCAGCAAAATGGTCCCCTGCAAGTAAACTCCCAAGTAATAATAATATATAACAAAAAAAGAAAATATATGGAAAGTCAGAGCAGTTGTCCACATTATAAACATAAAACGATCAGTAACATACAAATGAAAAATGAAGTATCAAAAGTCAAATTTAGCAAATAAACATGTAATGCACATCAAAAATGAATAATAAATACTGATGAGAAAGGGACCAATCAAAAAGGGTTTTAGACAAATGCTGTCATTGAGTCATTGTAATCTATCTGCCTGTAATCTAATTATCCATCTCTGTTTTGCTTGTTCAGTTTTGTTCTTGATACTGCCAAGTCTGTTGTTCATACTGATAATCTCTAAAACAAAAAACTGAAAAGATTGCTGAGAATTAGTTTCTACAACATGTTTGGCTGTTGCTAGGGTGGTGTCCCTCTTATTAATTGTATAGCTATGTTCTCTGACCCTTTCCCTTAGAGTTCCACTAGTTTTACCAACATAAAATTTGGGACAGACTACACAAAAAGCTAAGTATACAAGGTCATGTTTAGAACAATCAGCATAGTGTGATAGTGTATACCTTTTATTGGTACTGGGATGCATGAAAAAACAATTAGCCATGTAAGAACACATATTACAGTGCCTACATCTGAAGGTGCCCTGTCTATCAGAATTGATAGATCAACTGATTACATCTGTTCAGTAACATAACTACTTTTCAAGGATTTACAGTTTCTATAAGCTACTCCAGGGCAGTCCCCCAACTGTTCTATGTAAATCATCATTAGATATTAATATATGCCAGTTCTTGTTGATGATATCCATTACACTCTTGTTGGCAGAAGTATAATAGAAAATATCCTACCTACCTTTTTATTGTTATAATCAAAGGTAGATTTATAACATTCCCATTGCAGGCCATTAGAGAAATATGGTCTGGCAATTCCATGTCTATTGTTAGTAACAATAGATAGATATTTATCACATAATTTGCTAGAATACACTTTATGTACTAAATTGTTTAGTAAACCTCTAGCAGAATTATCTGAAGCCACATCATCACTTGTCCAATGTGAAGTATATAAAATTTGTGCTTTCACGATAGTTTCAAAAATATGATTAGGGTGCATGTTGCTTCTATCTAACAGACTGACATTTTATTTTTCAGGGAGACGGCTTTATCTTTAGCAATGTTGTTCTTGTTGAATTGGTCATTTTTTTTCACATTGCTTGGAGGATGGCCGAAGGGCGACCCATTAAATTGGAGTATAATCACATGAGAGACAACATGAAATGCAATTTTAAAGATTTTTTTACAGACTGCTGGTGATCCACTTCTAGATCTGGATATAAGTTTGGATTCAAACAATGTTGAGACCACAGACTATGATGTTTGCACTTTTTTATCACTGCAAAGAGACTTTGAAGCCGAGCCTATGAAATTAAAGAAATTACATTGGCAACACAGGTATCTTGAGGCTTGTCTTCACTTTAAAGTCATGCCTACGGGTCTGCGAGTCTCTAAGATGCCCACATATGTTTCTACATACCCTGACCTTTTAGCCAAATGGCAAAAAATTAACCTAGATACCACCTTTAATTATATGTGGTTGTTGATTGATCACTTCCAACCAGTGAAGGAACACCTAGTTGTTTAATTAGGATTGAAACAACAAGAAATCCAGAATATATTTTCATTTCGAGCTACTATGGAGGCAATTGATACATTGTTTAACAGAATGTGCCTATTTGAATGGAGATTACAGGCACAGAAACAAAGAAATTTTTTAAGAGACCTTTCTGATTTTAAGGCTGGTAATGTTTTTTCTTGTCCTCATGATAGAGAAAGAAGGATATATCCCACCAGTTCTGGGAATACTTATAAAGTCCCAGAATAGGTTATTACAAATACACCTATTGAGAATGTTTCAACTACAAGTCAAAGAAAGACATCTGATGGTGCAACCTTGGACTCCACTGATAGTTCTACTTTGTCTGGTAACACCAGTGATGTCATCACCCTAGTACACAGGGAAGAGGATGTAAGACCTAAGGCAGGGTCTTCACATATACAAGTGGGTCATCAGTTTTTTTCCACCTTACCACTACCGATAAGGAATCCTATAAAATATGACAGATCCAGGAGCAGAGCAATAAAACAGGGGAACTCATCCAAGGAATTGAGCAGCACTCCCTCAGTGAAGAAGTTTTGGACACACAGAACCAAACAACCTAGTCTATAATTTGTCCACTTATATTTTAACTGAAGGTCAACAGAAAGTTTTACAGAAGAGACTATCTTTTGTTCCTGCTACTTCTAGTAATTTATGTGATACTATTTCGGACATTAAACTGTTTTGTAGGTAGATTATGTTCAAGTTGATGTTTCTTACTACTGATATTGAAGTTAGGACTATTAAGAAGCCGAGTTTTTTTGTGCCACCTCTGAATTCTTTAGTTGAAGCATTTATGAAATTGTGTGAGTCAGATTTGCATAAAATGTACAACAACAATCTTAAGTCACATAAAATATTTTACAATTTATCAAAGCAGGAATACATAGCCCTTGAGATGCTAAGTTCAAAAATGATATCGCCATCTGTTCAGTGGATAAAGGTGGTGCTGTGGTAATTTTAGTTAGGCAATTTTACACAAATAAAATGATTGATATGTTTTCAGATCAAGATACATACACTAAGATAAATATGTCATATATAAGTGATATTATATACAGAGTGCATGCTGACCTTTTTCACTGTTTTTCCAGCCCATACATCATGAAGGAATTGTATGAGCATTTATTCATTGAGACCCCTCTGATACCCAAAATAAAAGGCCTCCTTAAGATACATAAATCTTTAATGACCCCCCGAGACCTATTGTGTCGGGGAAGGGTTGGTTAACAGAATCAATGTCTCTCTATGCAGAAAATAATCTGAAACCCAATGTATCTAAATCAGAAATGGTCCTCAGAGACACTCAAACTTTTTTGATGTTTCTGTCTGACCATATTGCAATGAAACCTTTACCAATGCATTTTTTATTTGTTACTTTGGATGTTTGTTCTTTATTTACTGCAATTCCCCAAGATGTAGTTATTGATTTTGTCAAGAAATTTCTACAACTACACACTAGTTATTCTTTTGGTTTTATAAGTACTCTCTGTATGCTTTTGGAATTAATCTTAGAAGATACTGTTTTTATTTTTAATAATGAATTTTTCTTACAGAAAACAGGTGTAGCAATGGGCACCCCATGAGCGAATTCCTACCCCAACATTGTAATGGCTTATTAGGATCCCTTTAAAGCCGGAAAACTTCAGCACCAGGAAAACATCAGATTGGGACAATAATGTGATATAAAAGAACTTGAGAAAGAGGGAGTGTATAAATATTTAGGAATTGATGAAGGATCAACAATAAAGCATGAACAAATGCAAATAAAACTTAGTAAGGAATACTTTAGAAGACTTAAATTAATCCTGAAAACAGCATTGACATCTAGGAACTAAATCCAAGCTATAAACCAATTTGCTCTTCCTGTCCTAACTTACAGTTTTGGAATAATTGATTGGCCCCAAAACGTGTTGGATATATTAGATTTTAAAACAAGAAGGGTGCTTCATGCTCACCAAATGATCTATAAAAATCAGCGCATACCAAGATTATATATATTCTACATTCCGAAGGAGGGATGGGCCTCTTTGAAATCGATTACATGTACAAATCTGCAATCGTGGGACTCCGCACACATCTGTTGACCTCACAAGACCCAAATGTAGTGAAAGTTTTGAAACATGAGGAGAATAAATCTAAGATGACTTCTCTGCTTAACCTAGCAGAAGCATATCAACATTAAGCAGGAATGGAAACCAAACCAGTAGATAAAAATCAGGCAGCAACTGAATGTGCCAAAAACAAAAGTAAGAATATAAGGAGAATGACCAGAGGAAAAGGCAAGAAATGTGGAAAACACATAAATATAGCTGCAAGTATAGAAAACTTCTGTAAGAACCTCATCTTGATCAGGAACGAATGCAGGAATGGTTAAGGAGAGGTGAGTTTAAACCAAGAGATGAAAGGTTAATACTGGTGGCTCAAGACAGTGGGCTACATACACACTGGTTTACAAAGTCCATTGAACATGTGGGAGAACAGACAAATGTAGGGTTTGTAAAACTGAACTGGAAACAGTCACACAGCTCCTTGCTGGTTGTGACATACTAATGGCAGAAGGACTGTATACTGAAAGACATAATAATGTGGCGAGACTGTTGCACTGGAGATTGTGCAAACATTATGGTTTTGAAGTGGCTGAAAAGCACTGGAAACATGAGCCACAGAGCATCATAGAAAATGATGAAATCTATATTACATGGGATCCTCCATTGCCAACAATTCAAAAGATAGATGCTAGAAAACCAGATATGGTAGTCCAAGAAAAGAAGACAAAAGTAGCATTGATCATTGAAATTGCCACACCCAGTAACTACAGTGTCCTGAGACACAAAGTTATCAAATATCAGGATCTGCAAGCAGAAATGAGAGCAATGTGGAAGAAGGATACCCAGATAGTTCCAATAGTAGTAGGAGCAATGGGTCTTATAAAAAAGAGTCTACAGTCATATTTAGATATGTTACCAATATATGTAACTCAGTATGGGCTGCAGAAGTAGTCATTGCTGGGCATGTTGTGGGTGCTGCAAAGAGAACTTTTGGCTGACATCAAAGAGTGAAACAATACTAATTTCATGAACTTTAATCGTACATTGACTTAGGAATGCAGTTCATTCCCATCATGGTATTAGAAACCCAAAAGATTTGGAGAAATTAAAAAAAAGGGAGAGACCAATTTTGCTTTAGGCAATGGGATATTTAAGAAACAAATTTATTATTATAAGAGTTTTGTGGATGATATTTTTTCATCTGTGAAGGAGATAGGTGTAGCCT